>NW_008662253.1:20690-48337 GCF_000695815.1 Acanthisitta chloris
AGAACCCCAACAGTCTCAGCTTGCTCTGGCTTCTGGCATCTCCCTCCCTTCTCACTCCAGTCTCTTTGGGACTGTTTAGAACATCAGGAGAACACATGACCCATCTGCATGCAAACAACGCTCAAGTCATTCCAGGTATAAAAAGAAACTGAAAGCAGTAAATCCTTTGAAGAATTTGGGAACAACCTGCAGTGTCCTGCTTCACTGTGCATCAGAAGGAATCTGTCTCCAACAAAAGCTACTTTTAGCGGTTTTCTGTTTCTTGGTGTCAGTGTTTCATAGCTGTTTCTGCTTCTTTTCCTTATTTTTCTGTTACTTCTCTTTCAAGCACACCCCAAACCAAAACCTAGCAAAGCCTTCTTCCTGAAGGGCAGCATCTTTGGTTTTGCATCTGGCACCATTCTGTGCATCTTTTTGCTTAGGGGTCTCTGCATCTGCTTCCTGCCCTTCACCACAGGGCAGAGGCTGCCTCACCTTAGAATAGTTTAGACTGGAAAGGATCTTTAAATTTATTCATTAACCAGCCAAGTCCACCACTAAACCATGTACCTAAGTGCCACACAGTGGGGAATATCCAACAAATCTGACTGCAGTGGGCCTGGAGAAAGAGCAATCTCTCAATTTCAGAACGTAGAAGAATAAATCAAAAGCTTGTGAGAAATTTATTTTGTGTACATTTTCTTACTGAATTTGAGGGGTATCGTTTTTAACAAAGAGTGAGCCTTGTCATGAAGCAGAGATCAATTTGCAGTCAGTGTAATGCAGGGAAGACTGAGCCAATCAGCTCTGCTTCATTCATATAACTCTTCCCAAGAAGGGGGGAAGGAAGACTTACCAACTACGTCCAGATCTAGGATTCAGCAGTGATAGACAGCCTGTAGGAGGTGGGGGAAGGAGAATCAGGAGGGCCTTGTTTCAGATGCTTAAGGAAACTCTGTTTTTAATTTTTGAATTTAGACATTCTTTAGAAAAAAAGGAACAAGGTGTGATTTATTTGGACCCTCTCCTGTTTCCCTTGCCTTTACAAAATTCTGCTTCTTCAGTCAATTGTTTCTGCCAGGAAAAACAGACCACTGAGCACAGAGTCTTCAAATGGGGGGTGAAACTTGCATGTGGCTCCTGTTGCTGTCAGTCATGCCTTGGCAGAAGGGTTACACACAGAGTAACTGATCCCTCAGGACTTCATCTTCTGGCTTCTTCACCAGCAGAACAGTGAGACACATAATACACACTTGCCATGTGATACTTTAACAAATCTTTTGCTGTCTACATCTTCATACGCTTCCCCTCAGCCATCTGGGTTCATGTGTGTGAGAATGACAACTTACAGGCTCTCCTGCATCAAATGTATGACTTCCTTGCAAATCAGTGGGATCTGAGCAATATAACACTGTCCTTTCCCTTACAATACAAAGCAAGTGTTCCTGTTTCCTTCACAGGACAAAAATCCCACATTTGCACTTACCAAGTCAATGCCACCCTAGAGGAACAGACTAGATCTTTGGACCTGAACTTCAGTTGCACTGAAGAAACAGAGGCCTCTTTCCCACCCTGATTCAAGGATTCTTCCATGTCTTTAATGGGGCAAAATGAAATCCCCATTCAAACTATTTCTGCAGTTCATTCTCCCTCTGATTTGAAAGGAGGGGGTTCAGGAGTGGTTTTGGAGGAACAGGAGAAGAGGTTTGTTTAACAGATTTGAGGGAGAAGAAGGGTATTGTTTGACCACAGAAAAAGCAAACAAGCAAACAAATGGACACAGTTTTTACTCCAGAAGATCACGTAGACTGTGAGGTTAATAAAAAGAAGCACAAAAGCAGGGCTCCACAGGGACACTTAGGCTGGCAATCAGTGCTGAAACAGACATGGACAGGCTGTCTGTCCTTTCTTCAGCCTTGAGCAGACATGCAGTACACAGAAAGCAGCAGGCTGGTTATTATGCAGTTAAACCATGCACATATATGGAACCAGAATATGCAGATCAGCCCAAGCTCCTTGTTAACTTGAACTTGGTTGTAGGATCAAGGACACATAACTTAGTTGATGATGATGCTGCTTTCGTAGTGGTGTCCTTGTAATTTGACTAGCTTACCCAAGCAGATAATAAATTAGGGGGCATGTGAAGCAACTACATGCACAGAGAGAATAACTTCACGCTTGGTAACATCAGCGATAGCCCAGCCAGATTAGCAATGCCTTTACTGTGGAAACCAACTGTATACCATTTACTACAGGGTAGAAAAAACATTTAAGTTCTCCCAGCTTTTGCAGCACAAGATTGCCTACAGGGAGCAGGTTTCACTTTCCTTAGTATGCCATATGAATATACTGCCTTCCTTGAGGGAACACTCAGACTGATGGCATCCAGCAGAAGAAAAGTCATCAGGAAGGTCACAGCTCCAGGTGTGTGCTCAAGCAAGGCAGGTGGAAAACGCCTTGCCTCTCTTACAAAACCAGACTTCAAGTCCTCCCTGTCCTTCCCTCCATGCACTGGAAATTGCAACCGCACAAGAGAAGGATGATTTGTGTCCTTAATTCATCAGCTTGTCTTCTGAACACTTTTCACCAATTCATTTTAAAATGCCACTTTCTATAGAAGAACTAATAGAGATGGGAACATAGTATCTCTGGTCCTATTCACTTACAAAATACCATTGAAACCCCTTTTTGGCCCCAGATGCTACAGCATGGCAAAGATGCATGCAAGGTGCAGCCCTAGTTACCCACCAAGGCACTGTGGGCAGAGGGGAGGCTGCAAGCCCTGGTGCCAGTTCCAGATGGCAGATGAAGGACTGCCTGAGGCTGGTCTCCAAACAGCACATCCCTGTGATCTCTCCATGGGTCAGCATCTTTTAAAAGAGGATGAGGTAATCAGAGTCCCCATATTCGCCTTGCCTAAGCACTCAAGATAAGCCAGTTTGGAGTATGGGCTATCCAATTTCTCATTTCTCTGCAGACGTTTCTGAATATGTCAGAGATGCTATGCAACCCAGCAATAACTTGGAAACTGAGGCACAGGGCAATTACACAATGAAATGCAACTTGCAAGCAGCTTAGCAGCCAGCTACATCTCCAAGCTTCCACCAATCCACCAAAGAGAGCAATCAAAACCAGCATGGCACAGAGCCAAACAGCCCTAAAGAGTAAAGAAAAAAAGAAAGAACAAAGAATGACAAAAGGAGCAGGCAACATTGTTCCATTTAAGAAATTCCTTAAAAATGCCATTAGGTGGGAAACTGTAAGACAAACTAAAACATCCTTGTGAATGATCCCACTGTCAGTAAAGACCAAATATAAAGGAAAGCACACAGGCTGGAAAAACAGGGTTCAGCTATATTATCCCCTTTACTAGGGCACAGCAAAGAGTATTCCCTTCGTGTTCATATGGTGACTGGAATATACCAAACAACTGCTGAATGCCAGGAGTGCTCTGCGATGCCTTGAATGCAGCAGTGGGCCTTGGGCTCCCTTCTCCATCGCAGTCCTTGGAGGTAGTGCAGTGCTGCCCTGTTGGCCCCTCCCCACAGTGCTGGAGGAAGAAACCATACTTGCTTGTGAATAAGAGACATTGTGTCCCAGGGCATGGGGTCCTGAGAGGATCCTCACTGCACCCCACAGCCACTCCATGTCCCGAAGCAAATAACTTTTTTTGCACGTCTACCTTCACACTTGATCTGCTCAGACTGTGACTTCTGTGGTTTAAGATCTTCCTCTTTGGACTTGGCATCAAAATAATGGGTTCAGCAAGAGACACACATAACTGATCACAATCAGCATGCATGTATAACTACAGCTGATTCAAACTTGTCTGAGCAGGCAAGGAATTATAGTGCACTTGTACCAAGACTGTAGAAAAAAAATGATTGCACTTTGAAAAACATGTGTTAATCTGTTCTCTTTTACTTTGGGCAGGCCAATGGCACCTTGATAAGGAAATCCTGATCTCATTTGGGACATTGCTTTTCTAATCACTAGTAATGACGATGACAAATCTACTCCTTAACAAAGAATTTGCATTATTGAGTCAGTGTAGCATTTGATGTCCTTAGACTTTTCAATAGATAGCTATAAATGCTGTAGATGAATTGGACTGCACTGATCATTCACACTTCACAGTTACTCTGTTCAGGGTCAATACATTTCCTGTCTTCAGCTCTTCCCTGTACACAGCCACAACATGTCATAAAAATCAAGTGCTGGCTGTGAAACTTCCAAGTTGAAACTGTTTTCTCTGCCTCCCTTGCTAAAAAAAGCCCCAGTGTTTCCACAGTTTGTTGCAAACTCTTTGCAAATCCTAAGAAAGAAACAGTATCCAGATTTATGTTTTTTTTCATTTTCCTGTTCCAAGTTCAGACACAGATTTGCCAAAGCACTTCTTCCCACAGAAGGTAAATCCAAAGTGTGAGTTGTATGCTCCCCAGTGATCTTTAATAAATTTTAATCACCAATAATAGTACAAAACAGATGCTTGAAAAGGTCAAATTACTTTTGGCTCCCTCTCTCTGCCTGAAAATACTCTAACAGGCCATCGCAGTGTAAATGATAGTGGTTTTTGTCTATGTTAACTTATCAAGACACACCTGGTAAGTCAATGCTACTGGTTAGAGGAGGGACTGATCACATGCATCTCACTGCTGGGAAACCTTAACAATACATAATCACCTCACTACACAAATCTGCATTTAAGTAAGTAATATTATGAATGTCCTCTGTCATGCACTCAGAATGGCTTTCAAGAAAGATATTCTGCTACCTTTGCAGGCTTGTCCTCAAAATAGCTAAGCAGGTAAATAAACTCCAACATTCTCTTGCGCTTTTTTGTCTGAGTTTGGGGAACAAAAGATTTAAAGCCTTCCTTCTGGAGCTCCCAGCTTCTACTCCCACCACACATGCCACAGCTTCATTTGGGCATTCAGCTTAGAACTATGCATTTCTGGCTGTACCTATTTCCATTTGATTTCTTCTCTCTGGTCTCCCAGGAAGAATTTCCCCTCTTTATACAGAACAGCATTAGAGAGAGAAAGCAATGTCTCCTTCACAGACCCATCACCCAGGAGCCAGTGGCAGGTCGATCATATGTGCTGCACCACCCCATCTTCCAGAAGGTTTGGGATTCTCTTCTCCTTCCACCACAGGAACAAATTGGCTTGACAGTATCTCATGGCCAAGCAGCTTTCCTGCTTTCAGTCACAGTTCCTGATAGGGAGAAACCTCAGCAAACATGAGTGATGCAGATAAACAGCCAGGAAAAGAAGTGAAGCAGACATGGCCTACAGAGCCCCTGCAATGCCTGCCTTGTTTTGCCTTTGGCTGAAGGGATGGACATTTCTGAATCTGAGGCAAACTTTTTCGGAGCAGAGGATTCAAATATTGCTATGGCTTTTGCTCACACCTAGCTTAAGTTGCAGGAAGTGATGAGACACAAGAAGAAAAGAGTCTTGGGGTCTCCTCTGGGCTATGGTCTGATGCTGCACCACCCCAACACAGTAGCTAGAAACCCAAACTAACAATTTAGGCTAAATTCAAATGATTAAAGCAGATTATGGATAAAAGGACCTGGATTCATGTGGCCACTTGCATGGTAGTAGTTCACACAGCTCTTGTTTGAGGAGAGCCAGAGCTACTATTCCACTCTCCTTGTTCATGGTACCTTATTTCCTGAAAATCAAAGAGAAAGTTGATTCCAGAAATATGAAGGAGGTTCACTACAAAATGAGAAAGTTGCACTTGTCAGTAAAGCTTTGCAAGAAAGGTGAAACAAATGCTAACAATTTCTGAAAACCAAGATGAAACACATATAATTGGCCTATGCAAGGTAAAACGGAGCAGAGTAACACACGTTTCAAAGTGTGACCACATTTTTCCACAGTGCCTCTGACTGAAGGATGTATTTTTTTATTTCTAATTTCAGCATCTAAGGTTCCCTGCAGCCAGGAACTTGATCAGTCTGGAAGGAGAGCATTAAATAGATATCTACCCTTAAACACTGTCAGAGTTACAAGATGAACAGATACTAAGTCATCTGCTTCCCATGGAAGAATAAAATACTTTCCACTATTGACTCCCACCTACCTTTCAGATCCTAAAATTAGCAGGGAAATTTCCAGGTGTTTCAAAATTCTTCCCATGACAATTTAGGGCAGCTTAGATATTTGAAATTCTTCTTTAACGTGCTAATCTACCTATTGGTTCAAATTCATGTCTCTGCATTAATTTACTCATAAGATGACAGTGCCTTCCCCAGCATCCTTTCCCATCCTAAATCTCCCAATGCAGCTGCCAGACAATTCTTATCAAAATGTCTCATGGTAGAGAAGCATAAACCACTAAAAGCAGAGTCTCACTGATTTCCTTATATGACCTTACTGACACAGCACACAGGTAATGAAACATTTGACAGTGTGGCATCCATGCAAGGATCTAGTGAGTATGTGCTTCTGCTTACTGAATGATGAACTAGTGTCCCACACCAGATTAAAAACCTGATGTTCAATACCTCTGAGTTATGCCTCTATCTGTTTTCAAGATTACCCCTTTGTCTAGGTGAGATGCCATTTTAAATCATAGGTAGTTTATGTGAGTATGGTGACCTACCAGGAGCAGCTGGCACGGTGCAAATCTCCAAACATGGAATATGAAACCTCCGTGAGATTATGTGGGTGGTGCAAAGCTTCCACAGGTTAAAGAAAAGTCCTGTTATCCTTTAAAACCCCACACTTGAGTAACATCTAGAGCCCACAAGACAATCTCAGTGGAAAAGCACCTATCAGTTGTCATTAGCACTGCTCACAGCTTAACAGACACAGAAGTGACAAGCACTGAATAAAAGCATTTTTAAATACATATCCTCTGCTTTAGTCAAGATTTATTGCAGAGATTGTATATGACTGCTCCAGTTTTCCTTTAGAGAGCCATCACTGTGAATCAGCATCCAAGAGCCCCCTTCATATCAAATGTTTGGTTTGCAAGAGTTAATAATTTAATGAAATCATTTCTATATTTAAGAAGAGCAGAATATAGATCTTCAGACAGATAGTGGACATGGTGACTCACTGTGCTATTTCTCTTCCTTCCCTAATCCCTCTCCCTTTCTTTTCTAGTTTCATATACTGGGTTACTCACAGGCTGTAGCTGGCTGAAAGAAAAAAAGCCATGGATAGTAAGAGGATTTGCTCCTGTTTATCTTCCTCCATTGCAATAATGACTGCCCAAGTGAAAAACAAAGCTAAGGACTGAAAGGAGCCTGAACCTGAGTCTGTTTGGAGGGCATGACCCAGCTGAATCTTCAAATCTCTCTGCTGGAAGATGTCTGCCAGTGGACACAAATCAGGAGGAGGATGACCTTGTACCTTCACAGTCTGCTTTCTCCCATGTCACAGGAAAAAGCAATTATATACTTTCAAAGAGCACAACCTATTGTTTGTACAACTTGTTTTCTGGATACAGAGCCATTCACAGATGTCAGATCTCCTTTCCTGTTAAATTACATCTGCAATTTTATTTGCACCAGAGGATGCTACACAAACCTGAAAACATACACATTCTTTAACAGAAATAAGCCATTAACTTTTCTTCATTTCTTTGTTCTGCTCTCTATATAAACTTCAGATAACTCTACCCCAAACATTCAAGATGGCCCATTAAGACAAAGAATTCAATTTACTTCAGTGAATTTTCAATAAGACCTGGCCAATGGAAGACCATACCACTGTTAACTTCAATAAAATACATTTTTCAGTATTATTACAGACCACTGACTCCATAATCATAACTACATGTTGTCCCAAACCTGTACTTCAGTATATATCTCTCATTGGCCTGTTCTCCTGGGGCTCCAAGCCTGAGCCATACTGAAGACAATATTATCTCTCAAGGATACAATTCTTCTTATTAATGTTCTCACTCAGGTCTGTTCAATACGTTGGAACAATTAGCTTTATATACCAGTTGTGCTCCCTGGTCCTAAGTCACATTTACACTTTAGTTCAGCACATTTTCCTTTAATTCCAGCTCTCTAAAAGTGAAGAAATTCACTTTTTACAGGATGCTTATTAATTTAGCTGTGCTGTCTGAAACTGGTATGATAATTTTTACTCTCTCTGAAATCTTCGCCACAGTAAAAGCAAGAGCAGTCCTGATTTTGGACTGTTATTGCCTGAACTGAATGGATCATGAAGAACCATGTGTTAATTGCTTCAGAAATCAATATGCTCAACTTGAATATCCCCAAGCAAAGACTGTCCTTTGCTATGTCAAACCACAGATATTTTGTGCTCGCTTGCTCTTTCCCCTGCTCTGAATACACCACAGACTTATTCCCCTTCTATTCCATTTGTGGTTTTGATCATAGTGTCCTGAAAGCTTAGATGAAACAAATATTGGGGTATATGGGCCCGCTGGCACTGGAAGAGTTTGTATATTAGTCTGATAATTCAGTTACTTTAGCTCCAGACATGGGAATTAATTGTTTTCAAAACAGTGCTTTCTTAACTGCTGGAAATTGAAAGCCTTACTTCTACACACAGCTGCCACAGTACTAGCCAGGCAGTGCTGCATGACAGTACCTGCTCTGGGGTTTTTATTTCTGTTGTACTGTTCCTCTGCTGCAAAGACTCTTGCCATTTTAAGTTCAAGTGGAACAAAAGCAAATGCTAGCATTTTGAGGCTGTGAAAGACTTGTACTTTCACTAGAAGAGTTAATTTTCACCAGTCCCAGTATGTAATGTAAACCTGGTTTGAGACTCAACCAGACATTGAATTAAACTGTCTTATTTTAAGTCACAATGGTACCTGAGTTATTTCTTGCTCTTCCATGAGGGCCAAATGCCTTTTCCTTCCACATCTGAGTGAACTTTAAAACCATTTACTTTTCCAAGTGTATCTTCATAGAACAATGTGCTAGACAAACTCTTCATCAAAACAATTTCAGAAAAGCTGTTAGTACCTTTGGTCACAGATGGCACATCCTTCATCAGGTCCAAGCATTAGCTTTGGAGGTTACATTACAGAACAGCTACTCAGGTATTGCTCCTATCTCCTGGATATCAGGCTTTTGGATAACTTTCACTTTGTTGTTCTTGCAGTAGAATAATCAAGGCCATCTCCTGGAAGCAATACACCTGCCCATGGCCATTGTAGGACATGAACATTATATGGTTTCCTATGCTTGCCAGCTGGCCAGGGCAAGATTGTCTCTCCACATAAAGAAACCAAAAAGTACTGTGCTTCCCGCAGTGCACATGGATCCTCATTCTGCCATGCTGTGTCCATAGCTACACCCAATCATTTCATCACAGTGGGGAGCTGAGCAACCTCAGAGGCTTCGTCAAACAGGCAGTTCACTCATGCACTTGACCAGATTACAAAGACTTCCTGGCCATTACCCGGATGAGGAAAAGCAAGGGCTTATATCAAATTATTTTAATCTCCATGTACAGGAATAAAAACAATGTGATACGCTGTTAAGCACAGAAGAACATTTATCATGCCATCACTGCAAATGCCATGTTGGTTTTGTATCACCGCACATCTCATTATTGGAGCAAATGAGGCTCGGGTGACTTTGGCTGCCATATTCCAGCTGCTTTTTGAAGCACCTCCACCTGTTGTTTTGAGCTTCTTGGACTTCAAGCAGTTACATTTAATGAATCCTTATCATACCAGAGGAAGATCATTGTTGAACAGCTTCTGTCACACGTACAAGGTTCTCAGGATTTACATCATTTTCACTCAACAGCTCCTAGGATTGGGCAACAAGAAACCTGCCCTCCCCGGGGATCCTATGTGGCAACAAAAATAAGTAAATAAATAAAAGAGAAAGGGAAGAGAAACCTGACTTTCTCAAAGTCCAAAACAACATCAAGAATGTATCCTGAATGACTCCACCCTCTGCCCTCAAGTGGAAGAGGAAGAGCCATGCTCTCTTTCTCCCTCCCTTACCTGTAACTGTTGAACATTTGCTCCACATTTCCTGGCTATAGGTCTCAGGAAACTGTTTTCTATCCTTGGAAGACAATCAGTGACCACAGACATTGACTCACAAGGTGTTAGATGCTGGCACCACAAACGAGCCTGCACTTCAGGTCACCACCCTCTGCTGCGGAGCAGGATGCCACCTCCCTGGAGCTGGTATGCAGAGTATGTGCAAGGGCACAGGATTGGGAATTTGTCTCTATGTCAGTTGTACAGTAACATTTCAAGGGCACTTTTGTCAAAAGGATTTTTCTTCAGAGATCCAGTTCTTTGAAGATGAGACATCATATTTGGAAAACAGCTATAAAATAATAAGCTTTGCAAACTTCTCATTGTGTTTCACCTATTTCATCCTACATTTGCCCCAGCTGCAACATATTTCTGATTCTCCTTCACTTCTTTGGCTGTTGCCGTGTCTGTCACTGCAGCTTTCGACAGATGCTGCTGCAATCTTCTTGCTGTAAAGTCCCATTAACCTCAACAATAACTTCAATAAATAACTTATTTCCCTTAGGATGCTCAAAGGCTTGTCTTTGGTCGCTTTCTTTTCTGCTTAAATCCATCATTAGAATTTATTGCAAAACATCTGGACATTCCCTCATCTCATTTTTTTCCCTTCATGGTTCTGCTTTACTTTTTCTTTACAATGTAGCTCTTCTGTACTATTTATTTATTTATTTATTTGCAATTTTGGTTAAATGTCTGTTTGGTTTTCCAACAAAAAATTGTCATAGATTCAGAGAAATGGCATTTGGAGGGGAATTCTAATGGTCTCTAGCACAGCCCAACAACTGGAGCAACACTACCACCAGTGCTAGTCAGGCCACCCACAATTTTGTCTAGTCATGCCATGAAAACCTCCCCAGAGACTTTCCACATTATCTTGGGCAATGGAGTGCTGTGCTGCATATCCCTCCTGGCCTCCTCATCCCTTTCCAACAGCCATCTCCAGCGCTGCAGCAGCTTTGGCTGAAACCAAGAGCTGGGCTGCTCTGAAGTTCACTCCTGGTGAACAGGGAAGGATACCATCAGCTCTGCCCCATGAACAGAGCTGAGAAGCACTAGGTATCCTGCCCACCTTGTACACAATGTGCAGTACCCAGCATCTAAGCAGCTATGCAGTAGCTTGCTCCAAGAGGCCGTGTGGTCCAAGCCACAAAAGGAAACCTCTATAAAAAGGGCTTAGAGTTTCCACAGCACCTGACTCTGCCGTCTGTGATCCAAATGAGAGCCAGTTCATTCTCTCAGTAACTCTCTCTGAGGAAAAGATATTCCTCAAGAGGAATGGATCTGGTGGAAACAGGGTCATCACTAGAAATCAGGGAATTTTGTGGCCATTCAGCTTGTTATCTTTACTTCAACTGAGCACATGTCCACCAGGAGTCAAGGGAAGGGAAAAGGGAAGATTAGGAAAGATACATACCCAAGTGCCTCTGGACCCAAGCATGCACCCCCAAAATGCCACACTCCTTAGAAGCTATGAGGAGTAAAAAGGACAAAGCATAGGCAGGCAAGCTAAGGTCTGCAGTGGGAAAGGACTCAGGAACAGCACTGGAAACCAAGAGCATTGTCTATTTTTTCGTATAGGCAGAAGAAGAAAAAGAATTCTCCGTATACATCAATGGAAGGTATGGAAATGTTTATACATATTACTGCACAGGCTGGTGATCTACAGAACAGATCTACAAGTCCACTGGCCCACCACCACCACACAGCCTGCCAGAGCATTAACAGGAGAGACCCAGAAAACAACGGTGAAGCTCATCAGTGAAAGAATTAGTAGGGAAGTTCAATAGCATTATACTGAAGGCTGGCACATTTTTGCAGAATGCTTTGCAAACCATTTGCTTTGTTAAAGCCAGCAAGCTCTAATAGAAGGGTGACAACTGTATAAAATGTCAAATAATGTGTTTATAAATGTATATGTACACAAATGTATTAAATGTGTGAAAGCCAGCAAAATCATTTCAATAAAAGTGAAGCAAATAACACATTGCGTTGACAGCAAGCAAGAAAATTATTTTACCTATAGGAAAAATTAAGAAAGGCTCTGTGGGGGTTGTATGCATGATCCCAGAAATAACTGGAAACAAGCAATGAAACAAGTTCATTCCTGACACTATTCCAAGGGAGACAGTGAGGAAAAAATTCACTGGGGAAAGATTTGGCCCTGTCGAAGCATTTACATGGATAGTGCAAATGTTTTGATCAATAGGTAAGAGAATCATGTTGCAAAGGGAGGAACAAATTAACTCCAAAAGGTGGAATATCCCTTTTAGTAAAGGAGATGCACACTGCTAACCTTAAGAAACCAAATTTTAAGTAATTTCCAAACATTATGTAAATCCCCAACAAGTGATACATCTCAAACTCCCTATTTTAAACCACTATCAAGTCATTGAATCTAGATTAGCATAACATGACTCATTCTAGATTCATGCTGATGTAAATAAAAGCTGTGCAGATACAAAACACAAAGAATTAAGCTCTCTATTTGTGATCTATACATTGGAGAAGGCTGGAAGAAGTCAGCTTCTAATCTGGAAAGTGGAGATACATCGATTAACATATTTATGAATAAAATATTTTTGCCTGCTGGAGCAACCCAGGTCAGTTTAACTTTAGAGAAGCAAACTGCCTGATGATATGCAATCCAAGTGAGAGTTGTTCTTCATATATTTCTTTCTGGTGCTGGCCTAAAATTCAGAGGATGTTGAGCAGATTTCATGAAAGTGGGTTGTGCTAGGAAAATACGAAGGAAAAAGCTGTTTGGAAGCTTACAAATACAGACAAATTGGTTAAGAGTTTTTGTCTGGTGGTGATCTATACATTAATTATTTCAATGGTATTTTATGAAGTTTATAAAGCTGTTATACAACTGCAAGCACGGTCACTATTATGGATAGTGGGATCTGCAAATGAATATAAAGGAAACTGGTCACTTGAATCCCATGGCATTAATCTGGGCTTTGGCAGGAATGTGTTTTGCTTCTTGGGATTCCCAAATCATTTCTATGAGGTGAAACTAGAAGCACTTTCTATAGCTAAGCCCTCATGATTGCCATCATCCCTTTTCTCTGCTCATTCTTAGAACATCACTGGAAGAGCTTTTGGTGTGATTAACAAAGCACAGTGGTTTGCTAAATTCAAAATAATAGAATGTGATTTACCATGAAATGCAGACAACTTCAGTAAACACATGGAAATTGTTTTCAAAGGGTTGGATTTCAGACGGTAGTGAAATTCATGCCAGGATGTACGAAGCAAAGCCTCCTCTTGTGTTTCTTCCCATAAGACTCTTGTTTGCACACATGAAAACTGCTCCGTGAGCCAAACCAACACACCAGTGAGTGGGGAGAAGCAGACCCTCCTCTTCCACATAGTTCAATTGACAGCTGGCTTTGTCTGGACTGTTTGATGACAATTCCTGGGCAGTTTTCAGAAGATGGTTTACTCCAAAGGCTGCTTCCCCAAAAGCAAAATGGATGAGGTGACATCAGCAGTCATATTTTTCCTGACATGGTACCCCAAACCATCCCCAGCAAGCCTGGAGCCCCCAGGCACTCTCAGGAACCCTCATGCTACATCCACCTCCTGTTTGCTGCTGTAAGCACATCACTTGGGAGAAGAGGGGGTGAGGGGCATGGGCAGGACACACACTATTTCAGACTATTTCTCCTAAACATGCACACACAGAATGATAATTCTGTCCCAGTGTCAGGGTCAAATACCAGTCTTGGAGATGGCACAATCTCCACCCAGCATTTTCCAGAATTTTATGGTAATTCCACTTTGTACAGGTTTCATGTGTCCTTGAAATTCATTTTCACTTTGGTTAAAAGCAGCCACTAAACAGAAAAGTCCAGGATTTTGAAATTTCCATCAAAGGGCAAATCCTAGTCCTGGAGACATTTGTGTGACTTGCTGCTACACAGCCCTGGGCTCTGGAGTTGGGTGCCTCTGGCCCGGGAAATCTGGCGGGCTGGGAGCTCCCGGGGTGCAGCCTCCCGCCAGCCTGAAGCCCTGGCTGGAGATGGGAGACACCCACTTGGTTTTCCCAGAATCATTTTCTGTGATGCATCATTTTGTAGAAAGTTTTGATTTTAATTAATTGCCCTTCTAATGTGCATAAAAGCAAAAGTGGTGTCAGAAGCTTCTGGATGAACTTCAGTGGTGAAAGAAATTGCAAGCCTCAAACTATCTGTTTGTCTTTGATTAGTTAGTATCATCACTGGAAAACAACCAATCAATAGAACCCACCCCTACTGATAAGCTTATCTTGTTACAGCAGGAGGGATATCCCCCATGGTCTGTGTGGGCTTCATAATGCAGAACAGTTGGAGCCATGTGCCCCTGCCACTGTACGGTTAGAAATACTTGCTACTTGTGCCATTACTGAGAGCTCAGACTGGGGAGAAAGATCCAGTCCAGTTAGAAAAATTCTGCTTCAGAAGTTTTTATTATTAGCTTTCTTATGAATTCCTTCCACTATGTTATTTTTTCATTAAGTACATTATTTTCAAAATATCTATCTATACACAATTTCAATATCTATACACAATTTCAAAATATCTATCTATATACAAAGCCATTTTTCCTGTCAGGCATCAAAAATTCACTTATTCCCACAACTCCCTCCCCTCAGACAAGCAGCTAAATGTCCCAATTCTGCCAAAACCAAGGAACAGGCCAAGCAAAACATGGCAGAGATGCCAATGAGGAGAAATTTGTTGAGTGCCTTCAGGAAACACAAAGCAGGTGGTTGCAGAATGCCCAGATGAGACCATGCTGAAGGGACAACATGGAGACATGGCAACAGAACAGGTGGTGCTGGAAGCCAGGCCAAATCACAGTCCATTCAAAGAGGAACAAAGCTGTCTTTCTCTCTGACAAGGTCTTCAGGACTTCTGCCTCCCTTGTAAGTGATAAAGGAGAACTGTAAGCCTGCAGAAGTTAGGCACAGTTTATAAGAGCCCAGGATGACAGAGGATATATCAGTATAAAGGACAGTTGAGACAGAAAAATATTGTTCTCAATTTAGCTGAAAGGTTTTCCACTCAAAAAGCACAGCATAAAGCCTCCCACCTAACCTTTCTCTATTAAAAAATGGGATTGGAGTCTTTTGTCTGCATGCCAAGTAAAACAAACTCTAGGAGCTGATTTTTTCATAAATCATGATAGCATCACTCTGCAGAAAAGAAAAGCAGCTTGGGAATTTCAGGGGTTATCAAAACAACTGTGTCCAGAGCTCAGTCCTGGGGAGAGACATGAGAGCCAAACCCAGCTCCGCAAACAAGAGGTGGTGAGAGATTCTTGGTCATTAGTCAATGACAACAAAGCATCATATTTTAAATGAGAGGCAATTGCAGCCACTATCTCAGGCTCACCTCACATCTTAAACTGTAGATTGCACAGATCAGTCTTATGAGGCATCCAGAGAGTAAAGTGTCTGACTCCAGTTTTATACATGTTTTATACAGGGTTGACCAGATAGGTCAAAGTGGGCAATTTCTACAGTGAACTTAATACTGTTTCTGTACAACAAGTACAGAAGTGAGTTTATGGATACAGTTGCAGCAATAACAGATTTCTTAGTTTATAAAAGATGTGACAAAATGGGATTTCAGCTCCAAGTAGAAAAAATCTAGCTGCATTTTAAAAATCCTTGAAGAAGTTTAAGTGAACCATATTTAAGAACATACAAGTTTTCATTCCAGTCATTTAAAAATATTTTTCATATCTGAGTTGCATTGGAATATTGCAAAACAAAACATTTCCAACTAAAAAATCCAAATATTTTATTTTTAAACTCTAGAGGGATTTTCTTTTCTCAAATACTTACAAAAGCATTTTTTAAACAATACAACCAACAAACTTAGAAAATACATGTATCTGAACATTACTGGATCTGCTGTCTTTACCCTCTCTTTTCCAGAAACTTTCTTAGGGCTCCTATGACATCTGAGTGCCTCACTACGAAGAACACTCAGCATTCCTCTGTTTTACAGGAGGAGGAAATGAAAGAGGAGAGCCAGTTACATGGAAGTAATTTGCTCAAGATAGACCAGCAAAAGCAAAACTGACTATAGAACCTAGTGTGTCCCATGTTAAGCATTAGTTTTCACTGATCTGAAGGTTTTGCCTAACAATATGCAAAACCTTCACTAAAGTCTCTATCTTTTCTTTTTCATTTGATGAACTTCATGTCATGTGTACCAGTAGAGATCAGGGAGATAGGCTGGGAGTCTGTATAATGGACACCTTTGTGTCTAAAGATTTCCAGAGGACTCTACAACCCAAGGAAGTCTAGGAATTAAAGAGAAGTTGAGATCTAGCACCTAAATTTATTTTCTAGAGCTTTGCCACAAGCATGCAGAGCAGGCTGCAAACCCTTTACCACCATCACTGTGAAGATGTGCTGGTTGGAGATGTTTCGGCACACCTCAATCATGTCCATGGGCAGGAGCTTGAAAACACAGCCACAAGGATCTTACTGCAAATGCCTGTCCTGTTTGAGTAAAGTCTGGGACTATGACACAAGGGCTGAAATCAGTATCAATGATTTTTATGACTGGTTTCCTCTCACCACTATTTTTGTTATATTTTTCAATGTAGGTATTTTTAAAAAAAAGCAGCAGAAGGGAACTGAAACCTTAACTCTGGTTTTTAAGCACTTCTGAAGGTCTGTGGCACAGTTCATGTGGGATTGGCTCAGTTCCCCCATTGTTTGGCTGCAGTTTTTAGGAGAAGCTTCATGGGGAGAGCCCAGACATACAGGCAGGGCTAGATCACAAGCTTCCCAAGCACAGTGAGGAGTCCCTTGCCCTGTACAACACAGCACTGGCTCCGGCAGGAGTAGGACTAATGTAAAGTGCAGGTCAGTGAGTGGGGCTGAGAGATGCGAGCTGAATTTGTTAGAACAGTTATGGAACAGAAACAAGCCATGATGCAAACAGCTGAACTCTTTTTTTTTTTAATTCAAGCCCATTTTCAGACTGCTTAAAAAATATCCCTTTCTCATTTCATTACAAAATGTGAAGCTTACTCCAAAATGACTCACTCTGTCACCGAGGGAGAAAGTACGATCTGCCACATGTGTCAGAGAAGGCCTATGAGATAATTTCAATCTCTCACCATATGAAAACTATTATTTCCTCACATAATGAAAATGCAAGGATGTAGGTGGCAATCCCCTGATGGACACAGAAAAAACGTTCTGGTGGATTGCTAATCATGTTTTGAAAAAACAAATGTATGTCAATCATAGTGAATATTTCCATGTATGGAAAGTAGGTTTTTCTCATCTGCAGCATCCATATAACATTTGGCAGTAATATCATAAGCCAGAATTCATATGTGAGTGTATCTCATTTCATGATGAGTTGAGTTTCCCAGGAAATTCAGGTGCCAGAAAGGATAAGCATCCACAAAGTGCATCTTTTGCCGCCTCTGCAGTTTCATTACTCTTTGGTACACTTCCAGATCATATGAAATACTACCTTGGTCACCAAGATTTTTGGACCCTCAGCTTTTGAATTAAGCACTCACAGATGTTCCCTTTGCTCTCTACTCCTTTAAGCATGATGGATCCCCTCACTGCAAGCTCTCTGCTGAGGTACAGTTGTTTTCTCATTTTGAAAGGAATTTCAGAAAGCATTTCAGTTCATCTGCAGAATTTTGCATCCAAGTGTTGTTACTTATTTGCATTGTCACCATGCACCAGAGGCCAGTTATTCACAGGGGCCCTACTACAAAGGTACTGATGAAACTTCTATGGTCCTAGAATTTTTAATTTTTAATTATCTCAAGCCAAAAAGAAGGAGGGAAAAAAGGAAGTCTAAAGGGAGAGGAACCAGGACTGAGGATTTGTCTGGTGAATCAGTAGGATCAGTACTGTAACTTTGGTGCCGTGAAGGTGCCACTGAGACAGATAGCTGAGGACCTGTGCAGCTGAGCTCTTAAACCAGTGAATTCTTCAAGCAGCATTTCACAACATCCATTTTTGGGAGCATCTCCTTTCCAAGACATACATTGAGCCCTTGATTTTAGTCTTCAGAAACACACAAAGTTGAACAAACAATGTGCTCACCTGTGCTGAGACTTGCATTGAGTGGAAGGTTGTATATCCAGTAAGGGTGTGGTGGACAGGAGTAGACCTCATCTCCATCTGCTACGGAGGTAAGACACTCACACTGCAAACCAGCTGCTATTTGTACTCCAGCACTGAAGGGGTTCTTGTCCTTTTGAGAGCTGCTGGGGCTCTGATGGCCCCTGGAAACACAGGCACTGCTCAGAGTAGCCCTGGTAAAGAAGAAGAAATACCACTGTTTCACCATCTTGCACCAGATTGAGTTACACAGATCACAAGGCTGCGTGGCCACCGTAAGACCCATCTGTTGAGAAGTATCAAGTCATTCTGGAATGTATGTGCTGCTGCACAGAAATCCCACAGAGAAATAAGCTCATCTCTTGTCTACAGACACCAGTGTGCTCCAGCCTGCATTAGAGGACAAGTAAGATTTGAGACACAGCTGGGAGAGAAGACCCACCCTCAGCAGCCCACCACAGTTTCACAGCAATGGCAATTTGCTCTCCACTCCAGCACTGACTGAGGTGACATAGATGGTACAGCCAAGGTCTTGTGCAAACTTTATAGTACAGGCTAGGCTTTCCTGTTCTCCTGTGTTAAAGAGCCCCACTGAGGAGAGACAAGCAGGACTCCAGTGGAACAGAGCCTCCTCGTAACAGGAACCCAGCGCAATCACTGGTGAGGCACAGCTGCACAGACCACCATCATCATTGTCCTACAACTCATCACACACACAGGACAGAGCTGTGATATAACTCCTTTACTACCCTGAATCTAAATCCAATTCTGTGCTCAAAGAAGCAGCAGAGAACAACACCAGAAGCCAGTGCTACAAGCCAAAACTCCTCTATCACCTCTCACACCAGCACTGTACCCCTCCAGCTACCAGCCTCAGTGCAAACTATCTGAAAAGCCTACCATGAGCCAATCAGAATCTGTTCCACAAGCAGGGACTTTACGTGGCAGCTCAGTGCCAGGGACACAGAGAAGGCTGCCCTTTGGCTTTCCTCAGCAACAACAGCAGTGATGTCCACACAGCTATGGGAAACAGCAGAGCAGTACAACTCCTGGGCTGTTTTTGATACACGTTTCCCTTCTCTCTGGCAGATGGATTTAAACTTTCACTTCAAACCTGCATCTTCAGGTGCTCTGAAGGGTGAAAGCACACCTAGTACCATCAGGGAGCAGGAATAGGCAGAGAGAGCATGGCTGGCATGGAGCATGGGCTCAATGACTGTAGCAGCAGAGTCACAAAATGTGCTACTTATAAAAGTGGGGATCTGGGGATGCAGGTAGTCAGCCACATTTAAGGAAGCTTTGCAGTGGCAGCAAAAAACATGTCACCTCTGCAGGTTTGAAAAAAATTTTTAGGGACCTGTTCCAAATGGGAAAGTGTTCCTAGAGGAAATATTTTTCAGAAGATGTTAAAAAGACTTTGACAACTCAACCTATTTTCTTCCAGTTCTTGGATATTTTTTAGTTTAATAACATTTTCCTCACCCCTGAGAATTCACACAGCCAAGGCAGAAAGCCAATGCAAATACTCCATCTGACTATTCCAACTGAAAAATGTAATGAAAAAAGGAACATTTGAGGGGTAAACAGCTCATCTGCAATGATGGCTTCTATTCAAAATGGGCCCAAGCCATGTTTCCTTGCTGTCTCTTCCCTTCTTTCAGGACTGTGCTGTCATGGGAAGCTGAGACTCCACACAGAGACCCTGCTTTTCTGCAGAACTGTTTTAGGAGGTGAAGCTCCAGGTACAGCTTCCCCTTGCCTGAAGTAGTGATCAAACAGAAACCTTACGGGCCTGATTGCCCTTGTACTCATGCCCGTTCTCTATGGACTGACGTCAAATGTGCTACATATTTGTGTTGGCATAAATAGCAAGAGAGGAGAATCAATTCCTGTTCAGCCAAACGCAGGTCACTTCCATCCCCTGGCCAAAAGTACTCTCAGGATAGTGTACAATTTGGTCCATTGATTTTAATATATTGGCATTTCCTCCCTCTTACTGTGTGAACAAAATGTTTACAATTTCAGTAAGCCACTTTGGAAAACACCATTATAATTCAGGACAAAAAAAAAGTTTGTCCTGTTTGCCTCCAGTTGTCAGAGATTGCTTAGTTTGGGAGGGAGGCCAATCAGGGATTAAAAAAAAAACTGTCCCAAGTTTTCTTCACTAATTCCTTTGCATTTCAGATAGGTCTGGACTGAAAATCTGTTGAATATTTCAAGTCACTCAACAGGAGCCTAGTTCATGGAGGCATTTGAGTCTCTTTCCCAATTCATTTACAGTAGCCATCAGTATTCCTTTAAAGTGGTCACTGCTCACACACTAAATCTCTCAGCAGGGAGGCCAGCCTTGTGCATGTGCTCTATATGTGTGTTACTTTAAACCAAAGAGTAAAGGGGTAATCTAGATCAACTGTGTGTTCCAGATTGGCTTGGCTCTGTTGCAAAGGGCAAGTATGGAGCTTCTCTTCAATTAGCAGAAGAAGAGGCAAAGCTGAAATTGCTCTATGAATTGCCTATAGCATTTGAGGAGACAGCAGGGAATACAGCTGCGCTTTCCAAAGCAAAAGGTCACCTGTTGTCTGCAGGAGCTCATGCCAAGAATGGTCAGATTTGAGCTCAAGGGAGTGCTTTCCAGAGGACTTCAGCCAACAGCTGTTTCCCTTCGGCTGGATTGTGTGGAGATTCTAGCCTCAAGTTAAAGCATGGAATGAAAAAGTGCTACTAGACACCAAAAGAAGTGTGAAGGCCAAATTTCCCAAGAGGCTGGAAACATGGATTGTTGGAATTATCTGCCCTAGTTTTCTGCTCACACACTTAGTGTAGTGACCCTGTCACAGCACTGGGGTTGCAGGCAAAAAATGGAGAGCTCTGAAAAGTTCATGCTTCTTCCAGAACAGATCAGAGGGTAAGTGTCATTAGTAAATGTGTTCAACCTGATCCAGACATTTAAGCATATAATAGTTCAAGCAGTGTTAAAGTCTAGGGATGGTTTGGGGAAGGCAATTTCTGTAGCAGCAAGTGAGAAGACTAAAGTGAGGATGAGGCTGAAGATATGTTAGACCAGTGTCCTGCTTCATCACAGACTACCTCTATGTATATTGCTTGTCACTGACCTTCTGAAGGTATTATGGATGCCTGTCCAGCCCACCCAAGTGGAAGCTCGTGCTCTGCACCTTCACAGATCTGGAGCTTGGTCAGTTTAGTCACATTTTTGTGAAATGGAGTTAATGCTTTTCTCCTCCATATAGGAATTACCGTGAGAATAGCTGAGAAGCGCAGACTTCCTCTCCACTTAAGGCCTCAGCAGTTGTCCTGGTTTTAGCCAGGATGGAGTTCATTTTCTCAGTAGCTGGTGTAGTGCAGTGCTTTGGATTCAGAGTGATAACACACTGTTGTTTTGGTTTTGCTGGATTGTGTTTATCCTAAACCAAGGACATTTTCTTGCTTGTGTCTTGTGCTATGCCAGTGAGAAGATACACAGGAAATTGGGAGGGAGCATAGCCAGGACAGGTGACCTGAACCTGAACTAACCAAAGGGATATTCCACACCATAGAACGTCATGCCCAGTATATAAGCAGGAAGGGTCTGATTCAGGGGGAGGTTCGGGGTTGCGCCGGTCCACGGGTGGTGAGCAATTGGATTGTGCATCACTGATTTTGTTCTTTTTATTATCCATTAGCATTTTAGCTCGTTCTACTCTTTATCATTATTAAACTGTTCTTATCTCAACCTACATATTTTACTTTATTTGTTCTCCTCCCCATTCCTCCGGGCTGGGGGGCGAAGGGGGAGGAGGGAGTGTAAGCAGCTGCGTGGTTCTTGGCTGCTGGCTGAGGTCAAACCACGACAGCAGTGACCTATCTTCCTTGCACAGTCCTGCAGCAATTTTAGCACCCGTGATAAAACACGAACCAGACCCTGCACTGTGCTCTCTAAATGGCAAGTCACTGCAGAGGAGCAACACTTGAAACCATTTCCCTCACCGCTTCACACACATAAGGTAGTTTTATGTAGGATCTTAAAGGAAAAATATAATCTTTTCCACTGCAATTATCCCCAGAAGCCTTCAGATGATCAGGATACAAGAGTAATTCTGCTGCCTAGCAGCTGTAACTCTTGGCCAGATTACAGATTATAGAAAACAAGTGCCCAGCATGGCAGCTTGCTCTTACTCAGTGATCCTTCTCTTTCCAGAGGCACATATGACTACCACAGCTATCATGTTTTTCATATCTTCACATCTTTGCAAGGGAGACAGAATGGCTTATTTTGAGAAGCCTCCTCAGCCTTCGTCCCAGAGACTGGTGCTTCCCAACATAGACAAGACAGCAGAAAGTGGCTAGAAAGTGTTCATCTCTATGTTAAGACTGAAAACAGTTTGCCAAGCGTCAATTCTTTTAAAAAATGTTACCACTGATTCAGAGAAAGACATCTTTTCAATAGAATTTAAAACCAGGAACGATCACTGATCAAGTCTGACTCCTAGTAAAACACAGATCAATGATTTCATCCAATGAAGCCAGTATCCTGCACATGCATGCAAAATGAGACTCCCAATTAGTACTGGTTCAAGCTTTCCAGTGCAGTATCAGGAAATGCTATTTCATTGGAAGTGAAATGTGTCAACTCCAATCACCATTTAATTTCAAGAAAAGTATCAGACTATGGATTTCCAGGACAGGTCAAATGTAACATTTTCCTTTTCCCTTTTGTGATGGCTTTTTGTATCATTTCTTGGAGGAATGGGAATATAAACACATCCAAACTTAAATGATTTTATGAATACTCAGCTTTCACATGAAAATTAAAATAAATATGTTTACTCTTCTCTTTCAACAAAATGTTAAACCTCTTTCTCACAGTGTCATTAATGAACCAAATACAGGATCATACACAGACAATCAGGGAAGACAAATGGGATTAGCAGATACATGGCAACATTCATGCAGAGTTGCACACTTTTACGCAGTAACACCATGTTTACACTCACATGAGTAAAGGCAGTAAGGACAAAAGCTACTTGTGAGTCCCTTAAAATCTCTTCAAAAGAAACTCTTTGGCTAAAATGTGTGTGTGATGTTCAGCCAGAAAAATATATTTATTCCCTGTATTCACAATGGTTAGATGATGGGGAAAAAATGTTATTGTCAAGACATAAAAAAGACCATTGAAAATTCTAACTAATTTTCACCCTCTATGTCACAAAGCTTTGCTTACAAACATCAAATGATTTTCTAATTGTTAAAACTGTCTTTAATTCAAGCTGCTTTGAGGGTCTCTCAGAGTTCTCAGGCTCTTTCTTCTAAAGAAACTTCAAACTATAACACAGCTGACTAAATGAACCTTCATGTGCTACTCATGCTTTTGACTGTCTGGGACAATACTAAGGAAGCTTCACAATGCAGTGCATTTTCCAGACATAATACCTACCAAAGTTTTTCTCATTTTTTTCATTTTCTCATTTTCTCCCTCACAGTTTATATGACTAAGATTTTCCCCATAGAAACTTAGAGAATTTTAATTTAAAGAGGAGAAAATAGCAGGATTAAGAGGAAAATTACAATATTTGAATGGTCTTCCCTACCCTTTGAATAATAAAAATAAATTTCTAAAAACCCAAAACAAACCCAAACAAGCTTAGATATTAGTACTAAATAGAAAGGGGTGGGAAATGTAAGGTTTTGACCTGGGTTCCAGTTTTGAAACCAGCATTGTGCATTAGGTGTTGATTTTAACACCTTTCTGCTGTGTATCAAGTCCAAGTTCTCATTTTTTTACTTTTAGCCACAGTGAGCCTGTCCCTACAAGATTTCCACACTGCTTTCCTTCCTGAAGAGATTTTTCCTAGGATGCTGGGCTCAAGTGTAAGGAGGATTCAGTGCTCTCCAACAGTGACACCACACTGGAGCAAGTGTTGCTGATGGTCCCAAGAACAAAGCACACAGCAGACTGGACTCTTGCATTACTGAGTGCACTCAGCTTTGAAACATGCTATCTCTTGGTATGAAACCAAATTTCCATCACTATATATCCTTCGATATTTACCTGTTTCAGATGTTTGGTACCATATCAGGGGATAGTATAATTTGAACTAACAGCAGTGTATTCTTCAGATGGGAGAAGCAATTTGTAGGGCATACAGGGTCCTGCTGCAACAGACCATATCAAGACTGGCACCACACCCCGGAAAAACCAAAGGGCAACCAGTACTGTAGTCAAGTACCTACTGCCTGGAGGTAATTGTACCACCCTATGGAGCTAGCAGTGGAGTAGATGCCTTTTAGACACCCAGAAAGTCTCAGCATGGAAGAGATTACAGTCTACAGACATAAATAAAAGCCCAAAGCTTCTCTGTCTGAAAGAATAATTATCTATCTGATTTCAGAATTTGTGCTGTTACTCATTACTAGAGTATCTGAGAACATTCCAGTTTAAACCAGTGGGAACAGAAAAATCTCTGATGGTGGTACTTTATGAAACTCTTTACTTTATAGCTGAACAAATATGTTCCTTGCATCCATAAATATTTTTATTTCATCTGAGAGTAAGCAACTATGCTTTGTTAATGTTTGTAAGGGCATTAAAGTCCAGTTCAAAACCTGCGCTTGTATTAAGCTGAAGTAGCAACGATATAGCATCAATTAATTTGTCAGTAGAGGGAACAGAGGGCCTGCAAGTGCACAATGCAGTAGTTTTAAATACTCATTTCTGTTGCCACATTTGCAGCTGCCAGAGAGGCACTAAGTTCACCTTGATGTTGCAAGGAAGTAAGACAGAGACCCCTTACAAATTATTATGTTAGCAATAGGAGAGGGCAAACAATGAGCTACATGTGAAAGAGGCTGTATTGCAACATCTGACCTCAGCAGAAACTGATGAAAACCACGCTGGGCTACCTGTGGCCACTCACAAACAACTAGAAAAGGAGAGAAATATAAAAAGGGGGTAGGTTGACACCTTTATCAGGAATGAGAATCCCTACATTTTGTTTGGGAGCCTGACATTTATGCTACCTACAACTTTATCTCCAATGAAATCTCTAAAGAACCCTGATCCAGAGAGCTTAGAAATTTAGCAACTCATACCCTATTGCACCAAATACAGCCCTTATCAGCACTAAGAGTCCTTGTTGTCCCATGCCCCATCTTCATTAAGCATGTCCACCTAAGGGGAGTGACATGGAAGGAAGACTGTGGCAGACGTATACAGCAAATTGAACATGTCAAGCACTTACCACAAGGAGACATGACCACAAGCTTCAGTGGTCCCTCATGCACCTTGCAGGGGAGTGCTTTGCTGTGGGGGCCCTTGGAATCTCAGAGCGGAATGGAAAGGTTTTTTTCTCCTGGTTGAGCTGCCCTGTGACTTGCTTAGCTGCGAAAAACACATCCAGGAAAACCTGTTCCAGGCAGTGCAAAACGGGTCATTTTGTTAACTGAATGTTTTCTGCTTTTCTGGCTTCTTGCCACAATGTCAAATGCAATGAGAGATAGGAAACTCCTCAGACTTGTGGGAATGACACCTCAAAAGGTAATTCAGTGCCTTTTCTTAAAAACACATAGCCTTGTCTGGCTCTCAGTTACATCTGTGTAACCCACTTGATATTTTTTATACATTCACCTCTAACACAGTGAGGCAGCTAACAAGCTCATTAACTGCTGGACTCTGACTTGTCACACAAATAGAAGTAAACAAATTGAATACTAGACAGTCTACTATGCTAGATGAGATCCTGCAACAAGAGCTGTATTGCATGCAGATTTTGAGAAGAGAAGGGAAATTTCCTCAGGTTCCTTGGTGAAAAACCCTTGTCATAGTCTCTTGCACTCTGATTTTATACCAGGCAGACACGTTGTACTGCAGAGGGGCTGCATTCATGTAAAGACAAACATGTGAATTAGATAAAGTCATTTTCTGTCTTTTCATGTAAGAAATGTGGGCTGGTCTTCAGGTGTCAGAGAGCAGAAAGAGCACGGTTGTTCCCTGAGGGAAGGTAAGCCAGGAGGGATCTCACAGCCAGGGCTCATCATCCCATAGTATCAAGGATGGGGATGGCACTCAGGTCCAACCAAAGAGTGATGAGGCAGGTAGAAGAAGAAGCTGGAAAGTCAATCTGCAAGTCAGGGTTAAGGATCAGGTCTAGTGACAGCCAGAGAGAGCCACAGTGATGCAGCAGAGTTTAGATCATGCCAGGAATACAGTGTGCAGGTTGAGGTCTAGAGCAAGGCTATAGGTGTCTGCAGCTGCAGGTCAGAATTCCTCTAACATTACTCTGGCATAGAAGGGATGAAGGCTCAGGGCTGAGCACAAATAGAGGCCTGGGGCCCACGAGTGAGGCTCTAGGTGAGGTTGGTCATAGGGTCATGATGGTTAAAGCCCATTATTGCTCTCAGAAACCCGACAGTAAGAGAATATTGGGGGGGGGGAGGTATGTTTCTGAACTTACTTAGGGCATGACATATGGACCTATTCAAAGCAACACAAAGATCTGGGCAAGTCCTCAAGGAGGTCCAACAGCGAAATTAAGATGTGCATGAAGATGCAATAAAGTATACAAGTGCTCCTTAAGTCAGCCCTACCTGGTTGGAGTTGAGATGCTGTGGGTGATCAGGTGGGAAGCTCATGTCATCTCCACAACTGACTCACAGATGAAACATTTCTAAGAACTGACTCGAGCCTTTTTGCATGGAATCACTGAGCAACTTCTTTGTAGCAGACGTACTACTACATATACACCCTATCAACGTGGGTAGTAAAGCAATAATCTGACATGCCAACTACTGGAGTGACTGACAAATAGATTGAGTGTGTTGTCTCATCCTTGTTTGAAAGTGAGAATAAATATGTATTATCTTTTTTATGAGTAATACTATCATCAGTGATTAATTGGAATAATGAGCCATGACAGTGAGCTAGCAGAGGTTCCTAAAGAAGAAAGGCAAATCATACCACAGAGAGAAAATCACTCACCCTTACAAAAGACATTCACTCTCCCTAGGGAAAATAAGAGTAGTACAATTAGAGGCATACAGTAGACATTATACCCTCCTAGAATAAAATTGTGAAGTACAAAAAATTGGTATTTAACCCAGTGATTATGAAATATTCAGTTCTGACAGAGTGGAGATCATTTTCAGCAGCCTTGATCTAGTACTGCATTTAATATGACATAGGAGCTTGAGCGTACTTAAAGTCTGTATCTGGGGGACATGAACATAAATTTAGTCATATTCACACAAACAAGGGTATGTAGAGATATGACCCCTCTTTTGCAATTGCATGCCTCTGCTTTCTCCTGTTGAAACAGAAAACAACGTAAGTACGTGCCTACTACACAAGTTTCTCTCTGGGCTCTGTTCTTTGGAAGTGCTATTATATTCATACCCAATCATTACAATCAAAAGAATAAATAAAACATCTGAAATATACATGAACAATCTTGTTCTCCAGCAGAATATGATGTTGAAAAGGACTGAGAAACACAGACATCAAACCTGTGACTTTGCTTTACAGCTGGGCTGCATAATTCCTCTAAGGTCCAACCATAAAATTCCCTTCCCTCCCTGA
>NW_008662253.1:48360-67487 GCF_000695815.1 Acanthisitta chloris
TTATGTCTTTTGTGGAAGAAAATATTTCATTCTAATTCTACATTTGCAGTTTTCAAATCTCTGAGTGTTTGAGGAAGAGAGATAAAAAAGAGTGTGCAATCTATTTTCCTTAACGAGACAGAAAGTGTGGTCTGGATGAAAGATTAAGGCTCCAGACGTGCTTAACAATCATCAGTCACTGCTGTCAATGGATGTGCAGCTCTTTTTAAAAAGGGACTGTTTCCACAAAGTCCTTTAGCTGAGGGCCAAACCTTGAAAACTTAACCCTAAATTAGAGCACCTTCTCAAAACTTCCCCTTACCCTTTTGAGTGGGCTTGACACTCTCCAATTCCCACACCTGCCCTTTTTGCTAACTTCTGCTGCTGGGCGTAATTTAATTTTTCAGCAACACCTGGTGCTGGCCAGTGACAATCCACAGACTCATTAGGGAAGGCCTGCAAAGACAGAAGTGAGTGTCCCAGTCACTCTACAAGAATGTTGACAGTAGCTAAAAACCAATCCACACCTTTGTGTTTGTCAGTACTATCTGCATTTATCAATTAAAATTGCTGAGTTTTGTGCAAGAAGTCCAAGCCTTGGAGGAAGACCATGAGTGCTACCAAAGTAGTCTTGAAAGCTGAGTGCTACCTACCTTCTCTTTATCTAATTGTATCAAGAAAGGTTTCATACAGTTAGTCTGACTCGCTTCTCAAATGTGCTAATTAAACCTTATTTCAGCAGTAATTCATGTTAATCCTCCCCCCTTACAATGTTGTCCAAAGAAACAGCAAAAGCCTCTGTAAGGAAGCTGACTGAGAATCTCATCCAGGAATGGACAGAGTAACATTCTGGCAAATAAAAAAGAATGGTCAAACCCAAGGATGGTTTCTTACAAGATCAGCCCAAAGCCTGGCAAATTAACACGTACCTGGTCCTGAGAAACCCAGGTCAGATCCTCAGTTTGGGCTCCTGAGGGCATGGACTGCATGCAGCCTATGTCTTCTCCATCTCCAGCAACTGCCAGCACCACCGTCTGGTGGGCTTGTTACAGCTGGCCTCATGCTTGCTGTATGGAGAAGAAAACATGAAAGGTCTGAGGTTAGCCCCGAAGTGAAATGAGAATTATAATCCAAAATACTGTTAGAGATGGATAACCATTTCCTGTAAGGTCCAAGGTAAGACACAGGACTATTTTGAGGAGCCAAGTATTGAGGAGACAGAAAGGACACAATCACTGAGCCCTTTAATGGTTGCCTATCTGCTCCCCTACCAACCAGGTGTCTTCAATGTCCTGGGCACACACAAAAAAATGCCATGCCTCTTCCTCTCACGTTTTCAGCAGCCTAGTCCTGCTTGAGCCTCCGTGGCAGGGCAACCACAAAAGAAAGAAGTCTGTCCCTACAGCTGCTCAGATCTAGAGACAGCCTGACCTAAAACAATTCATGAGGTTGTGGTTTTGCTTCTTGCAGAGACATCTGCCTTTTGCTTTGCTGTGTGAAAAACATAGATGCACATTCACGTAATCACAGTGAGTGGTGGATCCTGGGACATGCCTTACATCTGCACCATCTGCCCCTTGATGAAGCTGAGTTTGGCATCAGAAAAACAGATGTGTTGTCAGGGACACTGCAGCCATAATTAATCAGTTGAAATTATTGTTCAGGTACATTCACATCTCATTTGGCCAGCAGCACCAGAAGCATGAAAAGACTCCCTTGGCACACAGTCAGCATTATTTTATTGTTATGGGTGAAATAAAGCATTATTAAAAAAGGGAGTATGCTCAAGGAAGAGCTTGAAACTTGGAGAGGATTGAGTTTTGTTCCTGGCTTTACCACAGACCTCATCTGTGACTTTGAGTGAATCACTTCATTTTTATCCTGTACAATGGGGATTCTCCCTTCTCTTTGTTACACTTATCAGTTTAGAGAAGAGTCTCTGAGTGTACAGGCATCCAACAGCCAGCACACAGGCACTTTAAATCAGTTAAGGACTTTGAGATGTTTCTGTAATTGTAAGAAAATATCTGCTTGTATAGATGAATTGTATTGTTCTCTCTCACAAACACATTTGCTTGTATAACATTAAGCAAGATTTTTTTTTTCTTAGATATTTTATACAGAAAAATATAATGTTAGCATGCTTGGAACTTGAAAGATCTACTGGATGGGCACCCACATCTATGAACCAAGTAGACATAGATTGAGAACATCCTTCTGAGGAACTTCAGGTCCTCTCTTTTAGTTCCTCATCTCCTATAGTGAGCCATGGGGATCAGATGTTGGGGCAGTGTGGGAAAACCTGAGGCAACTGAGGCTCTCTTCAGAGAGATCTAGGTATCACCCAAATATTTTGCCACTGTTACACCCAAGAAGGCCCTACTGTCTGAGCTGAATGAGAGGGTTGGTCCTATGCAAAGGCTGTCTTTACCCACATGCTCCACAACTGAGCAAGAACTAAAATAAAACCTGAGCTCTTGCAGATTTTTCAAGCAGCAAACACCATCAAGATAGGCTCATCTGCATTGGGTTTTGGAGACAGAGCCAAAACCACTTGCACTTACTGTGTGCTGTTATAGCCCACCACTGCTCCCAGTACTGCTGAATGTGTGGGTTCTGACTCAGGAGAACATTTTCATTTGAGCCATGTACAAGGGTTCTCTATGAAATAAAACCCTGGAACTCCAAATAACTCTTTGTTAACTTCAAAGCCCTGACAAGAGCTCTGGAGCTGAAAAGACGCACTGAGAACTGGCAGCTGGAACCACCAGGCTGACAAGCCTCGTGGACACACCGTATAAACAAGAAAGGTCAGATCATTCTCCTATGGAATATGATACTGATACTGCTTACCCATGGGGTAACTACTCAGTTACACGGACTGGCGTGACCCAACCTCTGCGTAGGAGAGTGAGCAGAGCTGTACACACCAGACTCTTCTTTTGCAGACCCTGCAAAGCAAAGCCTGATTGATGGTATGGCTTTCTAGTGACAGCAAACAGAAATTACCTCTGACCATGCCCTTCTTTGAAAAGGTGAACATAGCTCTTCACCCTCCTGAGAGAGCAATCAACACCTCAGGGCCCTGGTTCAGCTAAACCAGGAGCTGGCAAATGCCCCAGAAGAGGAGAAAAGCAACTGTGAGCTGCTCCTCTAAGGCTGATGTCTCTCAGGACCATTTCACAACAGAATGAAGACACCAAATGGACTTTGCCTCATCCACTGCCACTGCCTGTCTTACCCACTGCTGCTCCATGGGCTGGCAGTATGCTGCTCTTCCCCATCCTGCACTCCCCCTATCTGCAAGGAGGTGGGACCCATCTCAACTATGGGCTCCTGAAGGTAGGGATCATGTTTGCTATACCTTTAAGCCAGGCAAGTACACTGCTCCCAGGCAGAGCAACATTAACCCTCTGCTCGTGCAGCTCACTGGGGGAGCTCAGATAAGAGTGGAATCCTTAGGGAAGCTGAATCACACAGAGATGAGGTGAGCTAGCATACCCATAACACTACACATCTCTGGATGATCAGAAGGAAAATATGTGAAGTACATATTGCAAAATGTGCCTCTCAGACAGACATGGAGTGACTGATAAACAATCCTCAAACACTGCTGTTCAAATAGCATTTGAATCGTTCTCTGACTCAGTGATCAATGAGCCATGGGTGACAGAAAGAACAACAGTTAAGACACCATAAAATGTAAAAGAAAGCAGTGAGCGAAGTACGGTTTCCAGTTTAGTCTTTGGTGAGATGGGTCAGAAAATTACTGCAAAAGTCACTGTTCTGGATAAATCTTCCATAAAGCTATAATAGTGGAGATTATATTAGGACATCTTCATTGGCTGCTTTGCAGTCAATGGCAATTCTTCGGCTGGGTTAGCATTTATAGTCCTGGATAGTTTCTCACAATCTTCATGTGTTTCTCTGGCACTTTTCCATTTTCTTGCTCTTGATTAAAGAGCACTGAGAATCTCTCTCAAAATAGCAGTCAGAATCAAATTACCTCTGCTCCAAAAAGCAGGAAAGTTAATAAGAAAATGAGGAGAAACTTAGTTAAGCATTGCTTAGGTGTATCATTTAGGGTACACCTTAGTTATCGAGGAACCCTTTCTTCAATGAGTTAAAAGTGAAATAAAAGAAGTTGCTGTCCCATGGAGAAATCCACACAACTATTTGCTCAAAACAGTGGTTACCCAGTTGCCTGATAGGAAAAATGAGAGTTTTTCAGTAAATGACTAAACTGGTATGAATGTCCGTGACAGGAATTACCCATTTCTGTAGTTGCCCAAAATGATCAAGGCATGACCATACAGTTTTTTCATTTTACAGAAGTAGTCTTAGTCAAACTATTTCAGCATATGCAAGCAAGTCTGCAAGATTTTTAGTTTTAAAAAGCCTAATATAAGCAAACACCCCTCCTCAACCAAACCCAGCCCAAGTTGAAACAACCCTCCTGATGGATTTAGGTGTATATCTCTGGAGCAAAACAAAAGCTGCCAACCTTTGGAAGTACTGAGTTAGAACCACTCCCATTTACATTGTAAGATGTTTTGAGGATTAAAAACTACTTGTGTGATTAAAAGGGCTACAAGACCATGTTTTGCACCGTTGGCCAAAGTAGCACCTGGCAAAGCAGGAATTAAACTGTTGAGCACATGACTTGCACTCTCATCTCCTGGCAACCTTATCTCCCTGCCTGAGGAAGCTAGGGCAAAGTTCAGAAGATACATGAGGGAATCATGACCCTCAAGTCCAGATGCACCCTCAGCCACTGCTAATACATGGCTTGTGGTGATGTGAAGGAGGACACCATGCACACACCTCAAGTCCTTCCCAAAGGGGGACATTTGGGACTACCTCCAAGGTACCTATAGAGAGCACAAGGCTCCCAATAAGGCCTTCACCCAGGTGGTCCAGGGAAACACAAATTCCATTTTATGGTGATAGATTTTAATTTGTCCTGGTGCTATTGTGAACTGATAGAGAAGCTGATCTCTCCTCACAATGCCAACCTAATGAAAAGCAATAGAGTGCCTGTGACAAGGTGCCAGCCTTTCAGACAAGGCACTGTGCTACCTTTACTTTTGACAGGGACAGTGCAGGGGAAATCAGAAGCATCTGAGACTTCAAAAATCACACAGCTTGCAAAGACTTATCAAGGAATGTGGTCCTGGAGTGAAGCCCCATGCCAGAGCTCAGGAGACATGGTGTCCTCCAAGCTGCAGCAGCAGTCTCACAGCTGGGAAATCATGCATTCTCTCTGTGCTAAGACTCAGTTGAGGTGACAGGAGTGGGAGGTGAGCTGATTTCCCCTTCCCCCCATGCACCCAGAAGAGGTGATATGAGGATAAGCTGATGAATGCCCCCGGGGCGCTTTGATCCTGCAGTGATAAGCACCAGAAAGATCTTACAGACACAAGATAAGCACGATGCCAGCAGCAGCTGCCAGACTTGAGCACTCATCCAGATCCCTGCAAGAACTCACCATGGCTTTTAAAGGACCTGTTCTCTTGGGGCTGATTTGTTTATTCCCAATCCAATATGTTATCTTTACATCGCAAAGTTTATTTCTGAACATGTCAACACACTTCTGAAAAGGTCAGACATATGAGGGCATGCACCCATGATGGTGCACAGAGAGGCACAGACATAGCTGCATTCCTGGAAATCACCATTTGAAGGGTTTTCACAGGAAAGTCTGACACAGCAGCTGAGTTGGCAGACACACGTAGGCGAGCCCTTTTGTTATCACTCTTTCATTTCTATGCTTTGCATGACAATCTGAAGGTTGCTTCTAAGTACAGGTTTTGCTGGCTTTGTTTGAAAGCTTGCCATAGCTCTCAGACATGATAATACCAGCAGGGTGCTAGCTGAACTATATTTATCGATGTATTTCATAAAGGAAAAACTTCAGTGGTTTTGAGAAGTTGAGGTCTTGTCTTTTCTTCCTTTCTCTTCCTTGCAGCAGACAGCTTAGTTGTCACCCTGATAAGTAAGATATTATTAAAACAGGAGACCTGAGATCTGTTTATAGGCAACAATGCTTTGGATAAGGAGTGTGTGTTTACATGAGACTTGAGAAACATGTTTATTCAGTTTTTCTCTCCTTTTTTTTCATTTCTAAACAAAGAAAGAAGGAAATCCTTTGGTTCTTCTCATCCCTCAGCCTACGGTTCTCAGGTAATCTATTGACTGTGACACCTCAGCAAAGACAACTGATGGCTGGGGATTGCTGTGTGCTCCCACCAGGAGCAGTGACAGTGCCCAACCAATGCCTTTAAATGAGGGCAGAGCTGTTTAAAACAGCAAGCCAGTGAAAACAGCCTTTAAAACAATAAAACAAGTGGCACATTTTTCCAGATGGCAGATATACCTCAGGTAGGCCATAGGTCATGTTAGGCATATGGAAATGGCCCACAGCCACATGCTCTCTTCTTGCCTCACAATCCTCTGCACAGCAGGGGATGCATCTTTCCAGAGCTGTGTAATCACTTGGTCCTCACGTTCCCAGCCTGACTGGGAAAAGCAGTGTGAAGGGTGACACAGGGATTTCCAATGCCACCATTTCCGCTATTCATGAATGCACCGATCTGCCCCACTCTAGGCATCTGTAAGAATGGCAGTGGGAAAGACTGGAAGGGAGAAATAAAGGTATAGTTCTGCTCTGGGTCTTCAGGCACAGAAGCATGACAACCCACCCCACAAAACCAGGGCAAAATTAACATCACAGGTCTTCCCTACCACACCTCTACTTGGCAGTCATCTCACACCAGGAGGGCAGCGCTGGAAACCACTGGAAAAACTCCCTGGGAGAGGTGACAGATAGGAGAGTGCTGAAATTCAGGCATTCAACTTGTCTGGTATGTCAGCATGTCAAGGCTACAGCACTGATGAAATATCTTCAAATGGGCTGGGCAGAGGAGCTGCCTTTGGCATGCTGCACTGGGACACTGGATCCAGAGCTCCCAAACATTTTCTCACTCCCAAACACATCCCCAAACAGGGGATGACACAGGGTGTCCATGCTTGTTGCCCAGAGAGTGTGGGACACCCTCCAGACCCACCACTGAGTTTCCCATGAGCTGCTCTGCTTCAAGCAACTATTCTCCACATTGCCCATCCCTCACCAGGTATTTTGATACATGTTTAACATTAGACCCAGCAAATGTTCAAGGAAACAAATCCCAATGACCTGAAGGCAACAAATTCCAAGCCTAAACATTTGCTTCATTAGCCTTGCAACGTCTTTGCTCCAAATGATAACAAAATCAACCCCATCCATTGAAAAGAACAATGCAGAAACACTAGACAGTTAGGAAATCTTTTCACAATAATCTGATTCACTGCATAGGAAAAGTTCCCTTGAAAGTTCAAATATTTGATAAATCACAGAATAACCGCTGAACCATCTGTGGAAAATTTTAAAGATGTACCCATGAAAATATTCATGGCTATTCAGGAACATATCATTCACTACTTCAAACCATTTACAAGGTGTACATAGAGTGCTTAACTTGGCAGGAGTGAAGTGTCTGGATGAAACCCAGCCCTTTATGGGCAGGAAATGTACTACGGCTCTTCATCTGGAGGCTGATGTTAGTGCAATAACACATATTTTTTCTACTTCCCACCTCTCATTCATGAGAGCAGGTTATGCTGGCCCACCTGGCTGCTACTGCCATGCCAGCCAGAGCACTGGTGCTGAGTGCTGCCTGTGGAAAAGTGTCTGCTGGGACACAAGACACTTCATAAATGCCAGACAGTTGGACTGATGCTCACTGAGTTTGTGCTCTGTCCTAGGATAGAGAAGGGGTCCATGGACCCATGGTGACGCACATCATAACAACAGGAAGAATATAAACTGTTCCCAAATCAGTCAGTCACATTACATTCTCTAAATCATGCCTTTAAGTTGCAACATGGAAAGTCAGGGAATCACGAGGAAGATGCCATATCTTAAACCTGATGAATTTCCCTTGAAATCAAAGTTGACCAACTCACTACAAATACAAAAACATATCTACAATGCTTTTCTTTATACACAGTTAAAAATACTCTTGATTTCAATGCAACTGCTCACCTGTCATAAAATCACTGGGCGGCCACAGATTTATTCTGCTGCATGCTGTTTAACCATCTTTATGTCCCACCTCCTAAATGATCACTTCTAAAAATAAGAAAAAATTATTCCTGTACCATTTTATCCCTAGAGAGTATAGGTATTTGATAAATACATATTTTCTTTGTATGGTCAATGACAGCTCACCCCCTTTTAAAGTAAATCCTATCCCCCAGCTCCCAGTTTCAATGTATAGAACATACCCTCAGATGTTTAAAGAGTGAGACTCAATGTTTGCCATTATTTCAGACTTATCTTTGGCAAACAATGAATTGACTCCTTTATAATCCCCAAAATGAATGTATTTGTCCTTCCAAAATCCACATTCAGCCTGGCTGCTATTGTACTAACAAATTCAAGTCCAAATCACATGGTAGCGATCTTAAAAATTGCAATTTAACCTTGAGTTCACTCTTGATTTATCTTTTAGAGGATTCTCTAGAATTAGTACCAAAAGAGTTTTTACACCGAAAAGAAAGAAAAGTAGCCGTAAGATAAATTCTTCTCCATAACTAGAAAATCTGTAAATTGCAGCGAGGAAGGATGTGAGGAGGGTTGATTATATATGTATATAAATTTATTTAGCTATCTGTATCTCTCTCAGGATAAAATTCTTCTTTCTTACTGCTCAACTGTGTGACTACACAGAAATCATTTTACCTTTTTGTGCCTCTCTCTGACCATGGAAAATAGGGAAAACAAAGCTTCCTTACAACTAAATTGACATTTTTTTTGGAGCAATTCAGCAGCATATTTGAGACTGTTTAAAAGACAGTATAAACAAAGAGAGCCTCTGGAGACAGTGGGTAGGTGGGAAAAAACAAAAGGGGTGTGGGAGAGATGGATGACATCATAATGAAATGCCAAAGCTGCAGCAACTGTTACAGTTCATAATTAAAATTAAATGATGAACTGATCTTAGCCTCAGAAGGTGTCATTAAGCTCCACCCAGTTTAATTGACACAGTTGTTTCCATAACAACAAATTATTTTCAATAAAAAGTTAAAAACCCAAGCCCAATAAAGCCAGGAAAAGATGGGACACATATAAAATACAGGACAGGACTATAAAAGTTTTACCACTGCTTGTTTGGCATAACTTGCATAACTCACCCATGCTTCTGCCACTCATTGTGGTCATGGCTGTAGAATTTTACTGCCTGCTCACAGCTTGGCAAATTCTTCATTGGTTTTTCTCTTGCAAACACACCAAGGGGAAATATGACAGTGCTAAATCACAGAGGCACTTGCCTCTCCCTTCACAAGTCGTAGCCACATGGAAGAAGGACCTTCAGCTAAACAGGATTGTGGGATATGCCTCCTTCTGCAGGTGACTTTGTACTGGATCAGTGTCTACACTTGTTGGTCTTGGTCAAACAGAACAAACAGTCACCAATAGAGATCTCATCTGCTTGGTGGGTGATGCTAAGATGCTGTCACCTGTGAAGTTTGCTGCAAGCATTGGAGGAACAGAGCCAGGAAGCTTCAGGACATCTGTTTTTGTGCTTCCAGCAATATGAAACAGAAGATTCACCATAGGGTATTGGCGATTCAGCTTGTTAAGCATCACCAGTGATTCACATCACAATAACCTCTTGGTAGGAATGAGAGGACTGCAATGACATACAAAGTGTTCCCTACATCATCAGGTAAGGCCCTCCATAAGGCATGCAAAAACTAAGACTCTGGTAGTTCTTGCTTCAGCAAGAATTGGTTTGCTCACTTTTAAACATAATGGCTTCAGAGGAAGTTTTGAACTCAGCCTTGTTAGACTGCTCTGAAAGCTGCCTTCAAGACATGCTCACAATACTTCAGATAAATCCACTGACTCATGGATGTATGAAAAGGGAAGACTCAGAATTTAACCTCAAGATTTTCCTTACTCATGTGAAAACCATGTGTGTGCTTCCGTGTGCTTCCAGCAGGAGTCTTACCAGGTGCCTCTCCTGAAAGGATCATGTTTGCTTCCCAGCAACTCTTTCAGAAGGGGAGGGCAAAGAACAGCTCTCAGAATAGCAGAGTAATGGCACTTCCACCTGTAGCCCAACCCAATGCCACTGTGATTTTCAGCAGTCCCACAGAGTGGGTCTTCAAGACACTATGATGCCCTAAGCTCAAAAACCATCTAGATACAGCACTCATATTTCAGAACATGTGCATGCTGGATCCAGGAAGATCCTGAAGACTCATCAACCCTAGCAAAAGCAGTATGATGGAATTTGAGTGTATTCAGTGGTTGGTAGGATCAATTTCCAGTGCAGAAAAGGTGTTGCAGGAAAGAAAAATTATAAAGTCTACATAAGCAAATGGCTCAGTGCCTAGAAGAGAGCTGGACTGTTAAAATAGTCCCTGTCAGAATTTTGGCTTCTGCAACTCTCTTTCAAACACAATATCTGAGTCAGAACAGACCTAGGAACACCCCTAAAAGGCAGTTTGTCCACCCACAGTCTCCCTGTCCTGGGTATTAAAAACATTTATAACATGGGCATGGGCTTTTCTCTCATAGTCCCCTTGGCAGCCAGTGCTGCTCTAGGATATAGTCAGCTTATGAGTGTGCTAAAAGGCCTTAGAGTCCTCCCAAGATCTCCCAGAGTCATCTGCTGGAAAAGCTGACACCTTACTTCTGAGCTCATGCAGACAAGCACAACACATGACCAAAATTTGGGGGCCAAATGCAATTTAGTCAGACAAATAATAGATATTTTGGGAAAACTGGGGAAAAAAACCCTGAAAATTGAAGAAGAAAAGAAAAAAGAACCTGAAAACTATGTCAGGTTTTTCTTTCTGTTTAAAATACTTTGTTTGGTTTGTTCCCTGGTTATGTAAGCCCATTGTTTATTTGGTGACTTGAAGACAGAAGGAGCAACGTTCACTTAATAAAAATTACCCTGGTCTCTGCTGATACTGTTCTGTGATCATGCACATGGGAAATGATAGTTGTATGTCCCAGTTTTCTTAGACAGAAAACCCAGTATGGGCTTCAGAAAGAAAATGTAATTTTTTTAATGACCTGATTAAATAGATAAATGTTTCTTGAGAACCTCATTAAAAAAATAGAAACAGCAGCAGGTCAATGATGCCATCTGCAAAATAAATATAACAGGCCAGATCCTTAAAATGCCATAAAATAGATGCAACTTCTGTAATTTCAGAAGACCAACCCTGCATTTACAAGACCCCCAGGGCACAGTCCTGCCTGCCTCTCATGCTATCCATACAAGCTCCCTGCTGATTTCCCTGTGACTGCAAAATACCAAGCCAGGTGGAATCTGGGCCTTCTGTATTTGCCTAGAAGGGAGAGTAGTTCTTGTAAACCTGCCTAGTGAGCGACAGCTGCTGGATTGTGATCATTTAACCATCACCCAGAGATAAATCTGTTACTCTCTGAAGCATTGGACAAACTTGTCCTGCTGCTCGTTGGGAGAACAAAAGGAGTTTCCCTTTCACTGGATGAGGCTGTCACCCAACACAGTTTTTGCTCTACTAGTCCTCATGTCAAATCTGGCCTCCATTGGGTGCTGCGATATGCTGAGCCTATGAGCAGCTCAACTGAGGCTCCTCTCCATCTCGTGTGCATTTAGGGGGCCATGCTGGAGCTGTGATGCAGAGACCTGAGAGGCCTGACAGTAAGCTTTGCCAGGAAAGGCTGAGACAAGGGAAATACTGAATTGCTTAGTCTTTTCAGTGTCCTTCATCACAGTACTACCATTCAGCAATAGCTCTCCTGCTGCTGCTGATGCAGCTGTAGAAATGCCCTTCTTGTCCCTCATACGCCTCACCAGTTCTAACTTCAGATGAGGCTGGGCCTGCCTGTTTCCACTCCTGCAAGCCTAGGAAATGCTACTATATTTCTCCTCAATGTCCTGTCCCCTTTTCCAAATCTTCTTAGTCCTGTTTTTGCTCACTAAACTGAGTGAGGGGTTCCTCATTCAGCCAAGGTGACCTCCTGCCACACCAACTCATCTTCTTGAGATAAGCGATGGACCATGCATTCCAGGGCAGCCCAAAATAGACTGCAGTACTCGTGGTTTTCATGGGAATACTTCTCCACTGATTAAAAGCCCTCACTGTGCCTGTGTTAAGAAGCAGTCATTGATGATGTTTGCTCTCACAGGAGAAAGGCACTCTCTCCAGGAGCAGAGTTTGAGTTCCTCTGTGAACTATTCTCCCCTAAAAACCATATCAATGTAGCAGTCCCATGGACAGAACATAGCCCCTACTTTAAAACACTCCATCCCTAAGTGGGGAAAAAATCTATGTTTCCTTCCTTGCCAGAGGACTGGTAAAATCTGCCATTAATTCATTTACAGGAAAGGCAACACAGTGGTATTCTGCTGAATCAGAGTACCAGGTTGGAAGGGGACCTCAAGGATCATCTCATCCAACCTTTCTTGGCAAAAGCACAGTCTAGACAAGATGGCCCAGTACCCTATCCAGCCCAGCTGAATAAGTGTCTAAAGCTGGGGAATCCACCACTTCCCTGGGGAGTTTATTCCAAAGACTGATTTTTCACATTGTGAAAAATTTTCCTCTTGTGTTTAATCAGAATCTCTCCAGAAATAAGTTGCACCCATTACCCCTCATTTTTTCCATATGACCCCTTGCAAAATGGGAGTCTCCATATGCTTTGTAGCCACCCTTTAAATTCTGGAGCAACAGGCTGGGGAATCCACCACTTCCCTGGGGAGTTTATTCCAAAGACTGATTTTTCACATTGTGAAAAATTTTCCTCTTGTGTTTAATCAGAATCTCTCCAGAAATAAGTTGCACCCATTACCCCTCATTTTTTCCATATGACCCCTTGCAAAATGGGAGTCTCCATATGCTTTGTAGCCACCCTTTAAATTCTGGAGCAACAGAACAACAGAGACACCTGCAAGTTGTCAGCAAGGGCCTTTGCCCCAGCTGAACTGATGGATGACAACATTTGTAGCAGGCAAAACTGAAAGTATCTATAACTAAATTCTCCCTGATCCTATTCATTTTGCTTCTAAAAGTGCTTACAAATTATGTCAAAAAACAGATGCCTGAGGTCAAATAAGTGGCCTTGGCTTGTTGCTGTACACAATACTTTGACATAAACCCCATGTAAGAGATCAAATGGGCAGAGCTATGCCCTGTGAGGAGACTTCTGCAGCACTGGTGCAGTGTCTCAGCTGGTAGCAGTGGCCTGCAGCACTGCTCTGCTGCGATGCTCCAATCTCAGCTCTGCTGGCTGCCGTCAGGGCTTCAGCTGTGGATGCAGCAGGCCTCAAAGACGCTTGACAGCACAATCAGGCTCTTTTTTCTACAAGGAAGAAAGGGCCAACCTGCAAGGAAGAGAACAGATATCAGCTGTTTTTATCTTGACCTGGCTTGACCTCATCAGAACCATGAGGATAATTTAGAAAGAAATATGTATAAAACTAGCTTAGAAGATGGAAGATACAGAGCCAAGGACTGCGGGAGGATGGAACAGGGGATTCTTCTTTAGTCTTTCTGTTTATGATCAATGAGAATATTTTCCTAAGTGTTTGAAGAAGTATACGTTACATGTTTTTCCCTATGGATGAATGAATAATATGGTGTATTGCAACTTTCTTAAGCTGTAAACAGAGGTCTAGCACAAACAATGGAAAATATAGTGGTCATCATTAAAAGGTGAACATCAGCCAGAAAAATTACCATGCTGTGGTTTATGAAAAGACCACAGTTACTTCCTGCTCTGAGTAGAAATGGAAAATGTGGTGTCTCAGATACCAATAGGCTGGTAACTGTTAGCAAATGTTGACTTTTCTATGGTATCCCAAACAGAACCTAAGCCTTTTCTGGGGTCCAGCCATTGCTGTTTTCCAGCCCACAACAGACTGTGTTTCACTGGTGCATGAAACAATACTTCTGCCATGTATAATAAGTTGTGCAACCCTTTGATACAGTACAGAGCAGGTCACAGTGTGCAAGCACCACTGCCCTCTGATGAGTGTAATCAGAACTGCTCTCAGTATCACCTAGTCCCCTGTCACCCTGCATTCAGGGAAACTCTGCCAGTACAGGATGGTATGCTCTTGAGGACAGCAGAGTTGTGCTCTTTCCCATGTGTGCCATAAGCTTCCAAGCAGTCACTGTGTGAGACAACCAGTGCTGCTTGGAAAAGTTAGGCTGGAAATCTTTTTGATGAAAAATGGAAATTGTTTCCCAGTGAAATCTTTGCAACAAAATGTTCTATTTCCTCATTAACTACAGAAGTGGTTGGAAATTTCCATTTTAAAATCCTTCCAATGGAAATCAGATTTTTCCCCCTTCCTTTCCACCCTGCCCTACCTTCCCCTTCTGAGTAAAAAATATGTGTGGAGAACAAACTTAATTTCTCAGTTAGGCCCTCTGAAGACCACCAAATTCTTTTGGTGGCTGTGGATTAGATGCAATCCTGTAGATAGCAGTTCGCATCCTAGGGCTTGTTTGTTTCAGTTCTTTCCAGTTCCGTTAGAAGATACTGTTGTTTGATTCATAGAGAAAGACAAAAACCATCACATGTTATTTCTCAGATGTGGCCCTCCAAGTCCACTCCCAGTTCTGGTTACACACCAGTTTCTTTAAAGTTTTGTTCACAATGCAGTGCATCAGTTTCATGCCTCTGAGCCCATGTGAATTTGTCTTTATTATTTGTATTGTTCTTAATTTGCCTTAAAAGTACTGATTTTTCACCACTTACACTGGAACCCTCAGCATTATTTCATATGAAGACCTCCAAAACCACCCCACTAGCTTAACACTCCTTCAAATTGCAGGTTATCAAAAATATAAACAGGTTTGATTTTATGCACTCCTATTTCTCTTTCCCAAACGCATTTTATGCCTAGCCTTTCCAACAAGCTAAAGGGCCAAGCACCATGACATCTCACCTTCTCTGATCACCCTAGTGAGCCATATAAAAACGAATCACTTTTTAAGAGGTCTTGAGGATAGGATTTTTTTTGTCAGCTCAACGGCAAATGCAGAACCAAGTCTCTGCTCTTAGGAGGAGGGGGAAGAAGGAGACACAGTTTTATACTTAGAGGATATGAGAGGTGCCAAGAGCAACATAATAGGAATATAACCTATTATACTACATATGGTCTCACTTATCTGTTATTCATATGAGAATTCCACATCTTTTGCAAAGAGTGAATAAGAATTTGGGTGTTAATGAACATGTATAATACTTGAGGAACTGATTGTTTAAGCAAGCCAGTGTTGAATATGGAAATAAGACCTGACACAACCTTCTAACAACAGTTAAAAGAGGATTTAAATGTGAAACTTTCCTGATACCCTTCTCTTACTTTTTCTACTTCTATCAATCTCTTCATGCAGAGAATCTAATAGAGACTGACATCCTCTCTGAAGAATTTTTTGACCACTGTGGGCAATATCACAGAATAAAGTCCTGCTTAAAAAACAACTGCATGATTTACACATCCTCCTGAAAGACTGCCAATTACCTTCTAGATTAGCACACTCATTTTCAATTCTGCAGGATTAAAAGCCTCTATAACTCATTATACAGGCTTGCCAAAATGACCTTCATGGGGAAAAGTGTTTCAAAGAGAGACAGCAAAATCCTGATCCTTCTCTGTTGCTGTACCTGATCCCTATATCTTCAAACTCTGACCTGCAATCAATTTACCATGACTTTACACAGTGCTGCCCACTAGCCAGCTCATGCAAACCATCCATGTAATGGTTTTAACTTGGAGAATAAAAGCAACATGAGTAAAACCCTGGCAAGATTGCACATCAACTAACTTAAACCTAATCTCAGGTCCTGTTTCCCTTCCACAGACTGTGTTCAACTGAACCAGTCACAAAAGCTAGATTTCAAATGTCCTTCAGGGATGGACTTATTGAGAACCTTCCCACACTCCCCCATGAAGTTCTGGACATTTAACTCTATGAACAGTTCCACCAAGCTCAAAAGCACTGATTTAAGAGCAAGTTGCAATTCAGAATCCATGAGGGTGGCTCCATATGATCTTGGAAAGGTCATTCCTCCCTTTGAGCCATGGAAGTACAAAGCATTACTTTTGTCTTATTTGAGTAACTTGCATTCTTTTTGCTCTTTAAATACAGGAGACCATTTGTTTGGTTTCTGCACTCACTTGGCACTATCACTTTATCTAACAGTACTTAATACTTAAATATTAAAAGAACTTAATACTTACATTTAATGACAATTTATTTGGTCGTGTCTGTGATTTTTTCACATATTTAAGACTTCTTTTGCTTGTATTTCATTTATTTTAAGTAACATATACAGATAGTAAAAATGTAATTAATTTACAAAATAACTGGAAATAATGGGTGCTTGCAGTTCGCTACTGAAGAATTCCATTTCTAAGTGTCCTGCTGTGACCCATTCCCTTTTAATAGAAGAAGTTGCTTTTGGATGGATGCCTAATGCAAACATATTCCTGCACTGAATAAACAAATGAGTAGATAGTTGCTTCCAAATCTTCAATTCTTTATAATCCTCCAGGAATAAAGTGAGTGAAACATGGTCTAAGAAATACAGACTGCTCTGACCTTTAGAGCTCCACTTTATAGAAGCTTATTTGCATCCCCAGCTAAGATTGTGTATTTGTTTCCAATGGCATTCATATTTGTTGTGATACTCATTAATCAACACAATATAGCAATGGAAATGTTCCTTATTATCAGTCCCACTTCTTTTTGTTTCATCTTTTTAAAAAATACAAAAGTACAAATGAAGCAATTAATGTATTTTAAAATACACACATTTACATAAGTTTATGTAAAAGTAAAGGAGTTCTGTGCAATGTACATAGTGGAGGTAATGAGCTCCTGTCTAGTTTGTGGAGTAGGTACAGCCACACCACAGCAGAAGTGGAATGCACCACTCTGCCAATTTTCTCTTCTGGAGAAAATATGCCCCAGCAGAGAAGGACCAAAACCTCTGTAAACCTCTGTAAACCTCTTAAAAGACTCATTGACTGACTCAAAAAATTGGATAATTTGAAAAAGGCAGAATAATACTATGGGGTTGTATTTTGGCTTCACTGAAGTTAACTGTCAAACTTTGACCGATTCAGAGGAGCCACGATTTCACCTCTGAGCTGCTGGGAGGCGAAGTGGCACAAGATATTGAGTAACACCCAGCTCCTGGGTGGCAGACCCTGTTTCTAGCTCTTCCCAGTTTTGTTACCCTTGGCATGTTTCTTAATTTCATTTCTTCATTTGTAATTGGGATGGCAGTAATTAGCTTTTATGAAATCCATTTAATTCCATGGGTGGATAAAGCCACGGACAACATGGTGCTGTAACTCATTCTGAGCTTTGCAGTCGTTTGCCATAAACCTAATGAATAATCTAACCTGAAGCATGTGAATCTTACGTGATGTTTCATCTACTGAGGGGTGTGGCTGGTGATCCTCTGAACTCGGCAGGGACTGGTAGTGTTGAAACACTATAGAATGTCTGCATCTTACCGCAAACCTGCAAGACTTTTGATGATATTTCTAGACCAAAAACTGGTAGTTCCCAACATTGTAAGTGAAGTTTGTAATCTTTTAAAGACCCCTTCATCAGTCCAAAAACACCTATTCAGCAAAACTGCTGTTAGAGCCTCTCCTGTCACCAAAAGGATCACTTATAGGAAATATGGTGGCCATAAAACTCCAGTGACTTCCTCAGCATTGCATTTGGGTGCTACATGCTTTCATCTAACAGGCAGCTGAGACACTTAGAAGGCAAGATCTGTGCTGGAAAAGGGAAGGGAATGAAGCAGCATTTTCAAGGTAATACAGATAACAAAATCTGCCAGACCTGGGTGACCACAAGTCCCCAGAGAGCCTGCCACTCATGGAAGAGCAGCAGAGTTGCCATTCTTTCTCCTCAGTCTTTCCATCTGCCACAGAAGTCACTTTACATGGAACTGTGCTTGCTGTGGAATTCTGCTTCCATAGGGAAAAGCTGTTAAAACACTTTTTAAAATGTCTTGCCTCTGTTCAGTAACCAGATGTTTCACATGGAAGCAAAACCCAACTGCTAACACACAACTAATGTCAGGGAGCTGGATGGCTCTGAACTAAAGAAATGGATGTATAATTACTCCCTCCTGTACAATTACAACTTCCCCACATCTTTTTTAAGTTAATTTGGCCCTTTTTTCCCTAGCCAGAATCAGCATAATTAATAGAACTGCTGCGTACTAGCCTGGCAGAAGAGATCACAGCTTGAACTTGGCTGGTTTCTTTCTACACAGCTTGGTCTTTCATGATGAAAGATGTGCAAACAAGAAGAAACATTTCTAGTCCAATGTCCATAAAACTGGTGGGGCTTGTCAATATGGCATCTCAGAGCATCCAAGCCAATCTGTTGTCCTGTGTGTAAATCAATTAAGGTTAGCAGATGCTAAAAAACTTCAGTACAATACGCCAGATTATTGATTATGCCCCCAACACTGACCTTATTGTGCTCTTATTAAAGTCAGATACAAACTTCTGTCATTTTCATTGTTAGGAAAAAAGGCCCTCACTGACTTTACTGTAATACCCCACAGTACTACAAGGAGAATATAATCTGAGTTGAGAATGATGTAGCCCATTCGCTACACTTGCCTATTACAAAAAAAAAAAAAGGTCAAGCCACCTGACTCACTGAAACAGGTCTTCTTTTAGAGAGCAGGTGAAGAGAGATATATATACTACAAAGCCCTAGGACCTGGCTGGAAATGCTGTATATGCTTATCTGTTGAACCTGCATTTGGAAGGTTGGTGAGAATTCGCCTGAACACAGCTCACACTCACCACGTGCAATAATTTAATATCACACATATGTGCCAGCAGGTGAGACTAATGACTGTCAAGCCACATCTTCTCTGAACTCTGTAAGATGATTACTTTGTCTGCAGCAACCTTCTCAGTGCCTCCATTTCCTTCTCTTTGGTACGAAAGCAAAACACAGCCTTGAAAACCTGATCTGGTTTTAGCCTCTGTTCTAACATGGATCTAAATGGGCCTTTAAATGCATATTACCCTGTTATTCTTCAC
>NW_008662253.1:67505-71830 GCF_000695815.1 Acanthisitta chloris
GTTTCCCCAATATCTCGGGCTTTTATTCTGAATGGAGTTCCAATAGATCCATCCCAGAGGCTTCAAGTGCTTAAGATCTAGGGTATTTTCACATGGGAGCTGAAGTTCAGCAAGATTCAATCAAACATCTGCCATTGTTGACACATCTTCCAGAGAGCTAGAAGCAGGGTCAGTACATAGAATGGGACAGGTAAATAACCTACCATGTTCAGGGAGGAATTCTTCTCACTAGAGAATCTGGTTTTATCTGGTAGGCCAGGTTTCAGGGTGCTTAATAAGTATGTTCTCCTATAACCAGTTCTTGACAGGATGTTGTGAAGTTTTGAACCTCCACCCCTATCCTGCAGCCTCCTCCAGAGAATGGACACAAACATGGCAGAAACATGGCTCCCCCAAGTAGGGGACTGGGCTAGCACTGGCTACATTTGGGTCCAGACAGGTACAGCAGTATAACTTACTTGCACTAAATATGTTTACAAGGAGGCACAGTAAAGCCTCCCCAGGAGAAGTCAGGATGTCTTCATATACCTTAGAAAGCATTTGTGGTCTATGTACTGCTTATTGATGACCCTCCACCCCAGCATCATTTGACACAGACACAAAAGGGCAAGTTTCCCATACACGACCGTGATGCAGCTCCTGCTCTACATTCCTGACTTCAAGCTAGGCAAGACAGTCTTCAGGTTAAGAGGACCATTGAGTGTGAACCAAGTGGGGTTGTGCTACAACCATCTACAATGAGAAACTAAGTGGAAAGTTATATTGATTTCTATCAATATTCTTTGAGCCACTTGATAATCTGGTGCTCACAAAAGATAAAGGGCCTCAAATCTATGTCTCCTGCAACATTTGCAGCCAGGAGTGAAAAAACACAGCAGTCATTAAGACAAGGCAATAGTGTTGTACAGGCCATGTGATGCCAGGATATTTCCTACCCTAAATAAAAATTATGATGGCAGTTGTTTGGTGAATGAACAGAGGGAAGAATGAGCAAATGTTGGATAATGCTTTAAACTGAAACCACTTCTTGCTTTGAAGAGATTTAAGTGCCTCTGGAAGTACCTACTGTTGCACGAATGGAGCCGCAATTGCCCTCTGTATCTTGTTACCATTCTTCAAGATGTTTGCATTCAACAAAGGTATGGCAGTTCCCACAGAAGTGTGACTTGGAAATAAGGAGGGAACCACCACATTTTTATAGCAAATTTTAGATATTTTCAAAAGCAACTAGTGCACTCAGAATGAAGAACAAGGCAAAACATTACACCAAAGTAGAGCTGCTTCTGTTCTGCCGTCCCAAATTCACTGTATTCTTCACTGGCACGTAATCATGTGTCTGCAGCCCAAGGGTTTTTCTTTATCTTCCAGGATTGCTGCCATTTTCCATTTTGCCAGGCAAATGAACACTGTGTGAACTCTGTTTCAGCAAGTGAACTCAATGAGTCCTTTTATTCTTCTCTGACCCTGCTCAAATGGTTGTTAAAGCTGCCCACCGTTTGTTCCATGTGAGTATTTCTTTGGTTTCTCATGACTCCTGCAGCTTTCCCTTCTTTCTTCCATGCAGAGCCAAAGCAAGAGATTTTCCTTCTGCAACCCCACTATTTGTTTCCTACTAAAGATCTTTCCCTTTTGATCACTTATGCTATTCACATCCACCCAGCCTGCTCTAGAGCAACAGTTTTGGGGGCAGTGTGTTCCCTCCTCCTCCACTGCAGAGATCAGTGCCTGCCTAATTGAAGGGGATGATGTCATGCTGGCTGCTCTTTTTAAGGCAAATAAAAATACATCCTGTCTCTTTGGATGCTGCTTTTGAAGCTCAAACCTAACTGGAAACAAGAAATGGGTTAAAATCCAGAAATGTGCTCATACTATACCCAAATCTACTGCTAAATCTTTCTACAAATTGCACAAACCTACTGACCTGACAAGCCACACACAGGATCCCATGGAAATGAGCTCACTTGTTTGTCAGGCTGTTACAAGTTAGACAAGGCACAGAGTCCTCTGCTTGCTTAGTGGATTTGCCCTGGCTCACCCTTTGTGTGTCCTTCAGCTACGCTGTGCCTTGGCTTACTCATCAGTAAACAGAAGACAGTATGTACCTGCCTCACAAGGAGACAAGCTAATCTGGAAAACTGCAATGAAACTGCAGGGTGGAAAAACACAAATAAATGTCCACAAGAAACAAGAGGCAAGTCCTCTGATTCATAACTCAGAGGTAATTTCACAACTAAGAGGTAATTTGATTTAGCTGATTTAAGCCTGATTTCTTGTTTCATTCACCTGAGTCTCTTAACTACAAGGCTTAGGATTTTTTTGATTTGCCCTCTTATCATCTGTTCTGTGGAATCAAAGGAAAGTCATCTCAACTCAGAGTACTAAAAATATACCATTAAAAGACAAAAGGCTGGAATGAAAATGTATTGTTTCATTTCAGTAGAATAGAACAACACACCAAGTCACTTAATAATTTTATAAAATCACAGAATTCAGATCACATTATTCATTCAGAGCAACTGTTGATGATATGCTTTTCCTTGAATGGTCAGAAGTAAGGTTTTGTTCATAAATACCATCATCTTACTTTATTTAATGGAGTGCCTTGCTTTCCTTGTCCCAGCAGGACAAGTGAAGGCAAGGGTCCACCACTGCACTCTGCAGCAGTGCTCCCAGGAGTGTGTGCTGCAGCTAACATTAATTTCTTTCTTAACCCCAACACCACATGTTATCGTGGCTATCTGCAGACCCCACTTCAGCTGGACCTGTTCACATTGTGGGGACAAGTTTCACCAGTACTCCCTAAAAAGTGGGGGGAGAACAACTCTGAAAACATCACACCTAGAATTATTACAACTATCACAGCTAGCACAGACGTGTTACTGATGACACTGAAGTACTCAGAGAAGAAAAAGCTGGAACAAAGAAAGTGACTCTTTGGCCTAGGTTACAATGTAGGGGGTATCGTGTAGTCTCCACAAGCTGTTACAGCAGGTGGGGGCAGTGCTCCTTACCTCCTACTCATCCCTGATGGCTGCCTCAGGGGGCTGTCTCTGTTTAATGGGCTGTCAGGGATGCAGGCATGAACACTGGGAGATGCTTCACCCCAAGGTGGGGAGCCAAGCATTCCCACTTGGGGGTGGGGAGCCAAGCATTCCCACAGGGATATAAGCTGGGGCTTGGACCAGCACAGGGACCCCTTACCTACAGGATTCCCAGAGGACAAGAGCAGACACTTGGACCTTCAGGAGAGGACCGGATCTGCGGGATCACTGCTCCAACAGTTCCATCACTCCAGGAGGACTGCAGCCACCATTTAATCAGATTACTACCAACACCCTGACTGACAAGATGTCAGGTTACTTTCAGACTCTGATAGTGGTTGTTTACTGTACTGTTGCATTTATTGTTTTTATTTTTCCTTATTAAATTGTATTTCTGACTTGGAGTTTCTCACTGGTTTGCTTTCAAACCAGCACACTCCAAACTCACAACACACAAGAGGTTGAAAAACATCCCCAGATGGCAGTAAGTCACTACCTAAAATTACGTATCCTGAGGAACTTGAATAGTGTTTTATACAATATGGCCAATGTGGATGTGTACTGCAAGCATCTAGGACTAAAAGTGACTTCATCCACACAAGGCACGTGATTTCATCCAAGCCACATGACTCCAGGTAAATGGTTCAGAGCAGAGCATGTTGAAGTGAAAGAGTTCACAGCTTCCCCACACCTCAATTAATTTACTAATGTAGAGACCGAGGAGGAGATAGGGAAAAATACCAAGAGCTAGAATATTCCAATATTTACATTGGAAACAATTTCAACCCATTAACTGGGCAATGTCTGACATCTTCATTCAGTTACTAAAGAGAGAGTGACTGATAAATTAGATACAGTCAAAACCTGCTGTGGGCTCTGAGGAGTTTACACGTAACCAAGCCCTCAGCTGCTCACTGGGGACATATCATCTTCTCAGAGAAAAGCAATGCCACTCTTCCTGAAGATGGTTACAATGTGAATGAACTTTTGTTTCCATTTCAGATCAGTATTTCTGTGACATGTATTAAAAATTGCTGCCTCTATAATGAACTGGCCCTTCTCCAGGTTGTGTGGTACATGCTTTGAAAACAGCATACATGTATAAAATGTGGGTGGTGCAGGTCTGGTATTTCCTCAATAACATCCTTAGCAGGGTTTCCTCACTATCCTCTTCTTCTTAATGGGCTACTGTTCAACTATCATTAGAAACAGACATGGAGCCCCTAGGAAACTAGTGCCTTTCTCCATGACCAGCACTGGAGACTATGCCATCATAACGCATTC
>NW_008662253.1:71854-91314 GCF_000695815.1 Acanthisitta chloris
TTCACACTGAGGCAACTGAGAGAGAAGCACACAAGCATATGCCTAGGACCTTGCCCATTCAGAACAAGAAACTGAAGTCAAGCTGTTTTCAGGTCTTCCCGCTTCTCTTAACCCACAAAAGAGGGAGAAAGAAAAGCAGCAAGGGAGAAAGACAAGATGTAGCCAGAAAGTGCGTATTACCCTGATACCGAGAAGTAGACTGAAAGCAGGAATTGAACAGTTAAAGCTGAAAGCATAAAGAATAAATTCACTAATAGCACTATTTCAGCTTAATTTGCAAAATAGCAAGGATTGCATAGTACAGACAATAAGCTTCACTAATGGTTTTGTTTCAGCTTGGTTGGCAAAACGATACACCTTATCTATAAGACAGTAGAACTAACTAGATTCAAACCTTGGCAGTAGGAGGAAAACTAAGACCATATAAGGTGTGAAATGAAGAAACAAAATGTTCAAGATAGAGGCAAGGTCAGCAAGGCATGCAAAACTGTACAAAGGGGTAAACGTTTGCATAATAAGGGTGTCCAAAGGGTACTGAGGAAGAGGAGGCACTTCATCTTCACGACCACCGAACAACCACCAGGACCGTGGGACTGATGCCAGGAGGGAGGAGATGGAGGAGGAGTGTCTGATAATGATTTCTGATAACTATTTATAATAATGACCGCCCATTCCTGGAAATAATTAATATGTATGAGCATTCAATGTATATAAACTGTGAAGTTTTTGTCCCTGGTTGCACAAGTTTGGTGCAGCGATCCTCCTTATGCCCAGTGCTGAATAAACAAATACCTGCTACTCAGAGATACAAGTCTGTGAGTAGTTGTTTTCCAGCCTTTTTTGGCATCAGTTTGGCAACCGCGGCAGGACATCTCTGCTCAGCTGCAGGAATTGCTGGAGTCTGGGACGCCCTTGGAGCACCCCGAGAGTTTTTGGAGGGACTCCTAACTTCACCAGCTCAGTGCGGGAGCAGACAAGGACTGACTGCTTGAAAGATAAGGTATTTGTTTTTGTTTTGTTTTGGTACCTAGGTAATTTGGGTTTCTGTAAGCCATGAAGAGAAGTCTCACGCAGGAATTTGTTTTGGTTTGTTTGGCCCTAGGCATTTGGGCTCCCGTAAGCCGTGAAGAGACGTGTCACGCAGGGCGCTGTGCCACAGGTGAAATTCCTGAGTTGGTACACTTGGTACAGGGGGTTGAGTCCCCACTTGGTACAGGGGTTTGAGTCCCCACTTGGTATACGGGTTTGAGTCCCCACTTGGAAAGGGGTTAAAACCCCCACTTGGTATAGGGGTTAGAGTCCCCTTCAGTAGTTCTTAAGGCTTTATGACTTTTTGGGTTGGAACTGGGTATTGGAATTGCAATTTGTGTCTTGTACTTGTGATACTGCATTTTATTAACTGTTTTAAACTCAACTGTGTTCTGTGCATCTGTTAAATCTGTGAAATGAAATTGTTTTAAATATTCAGATGGGAAGACAGGCAAGTAAGGAAATTCCTTGAAAGAGTCCACTGGGGTGTGTCCTGGCACATTGGAAAGATTTAGGAGTAACCCCTATTGGAAATGTAAGGGGAAAAGATTTAATTAAGTATTGTACTAATTGGTAGCCGCTGTATAAGTTAGAAGATGCTGAGAAGTGGCCACCATGTGAAACTGTAAAATATAGCACTGAAGTGATGTATGTTGAAATGCTTTTTCTTACTTTCAGAGATAAGCCAGAGTGGCAGAGGGGATGTGGCATTAACATTCCCCCAGAAGACTCATTCATATTAGCTTTAAAAAAAAGAAAAAAGGGAAAAGAATTTGTGGGTTTGAGAAGATGGGGATAGATTTTGTTAACTGCATGTATATCTAAAACATCACCAACAGAATGAACAATGGCTGTCAAAATGCTCCCAGATGGGTAACAAATATGTGATTTACAAAATCAAATTGTGATGTTACAGCGCCTAAATAAGTTACTTGTTGATAAACCAGCCACTTATCATACTGTATTGGAGAAAGCTACTGTGTGGGTTACATATGAAAGAAAAGGAGGGGAAGAGTAATAATAAAGTGCATTCAGTGATTGCAGCAGCAATTTGTGTGCAGTGGGATCTGGTAACAGGGAAAAGGTGGTAAGAGTAAGTGAAGAAGGTGGTAAGTGAAGAAGGTGGTAAGAGTAAGTGAGGAAGGATGTGGAGAGTAAGTGAGGAAGGATGTGGTAGAGGATGTGGTAAAAGGAATGAAGAATAAGGGACGAAAGTAGCTATTTAGGTAAGAGATGCTGACACCATGATGCAGGGTGCTTTGACTGTCACTGTAAGAAACAAGCTAGTTAAAACTGCTCCACCAGCATATAAGAATGTGATAATAACCCTCCTGATCAATGAGACAGGGAACCCCCCTGATATGGTAATAGAAAGAGTTCAGCAAATAGGTGACCTTGGAGAATGGAGCCCCAGGAGAAGTGCAGGAAACCGGGATACCCGAGACAGTTCTAAAGGCAGTGAAGCTCGGATTTCTCGAAAGAACATGTTCACAGCTTTACTACAGGAAAATGTGTAAATAGATGGGTTGAGTAAAAGTAACAGGAGAGTGTAAATTTGTAAAACAAAGGATTCAGGAACAACTCAGCCTACGACACCCCCCTAGAACCTCAACGGGACTCCAGCTCTGCTCGCAGGGAGGTAGATCAGCTGTTCTGGGGAGAGGGAGGATTGGGAGCCACAACTCTGACTTGTATCCTTGGACAGAGACTAGGGAAATAGTTTGGCATAATAAACAAAAGTGAAGTAATGTCCAAGGTCAGGTGCAATGGGGGTAAAAGGGTTGGCAGCCCCATGTGGAGCTTTAAGCCTTTTGGAAAACCCGAACCTTACAAACTGTAAAAGCCTTGGTTAACACTAGAGTTATTAAAGAGTAAGCCTCTTTAATATATGGAAACCCTAAGAAATTTAAAGGGGAATCTGTATTAACTACAGGTTTGAGGAGGAAACAAATGGAAGCTGTGCAAACAGAAATTGAAATTAAAATAGGGAACCTCCCTAAGCGATCTTACTCAGTTATAATTGTTCCTGTCCCTGAATACATAGTTGGGATTGATATTTTAAAAGGACTGACTTTGAACCTTTCTGATGGTTTGTATCAATTTGGAACAAATAACTCTATCAGTGCTACAACTAAATTAGTGACAATGAAATAGCACGGGATTCTAGGGAGGGGCATGAAGAGATTTCACAGACAATTAAGGATTTATTAGATGCAGGAGTTTTAGAGTCAGCTACCGCAGCTTAGAATAACCAGGTCTAGCCTGTTAAGAAGAGTGATGGGTTGTGGAGGATGACCTTGGATTTTAGGAGTTAAATAAACACTACCCCTTACAGCAGCTGTGCCAGATGTTCTTACTTTAATTATAAAAACTCAGAAGCATCCTGGAACCTGGTAAGCCATAACTGATTTGTCTAATGGTTTCTTTGCAATACCCATTGCTGAGGAGCATTGGGATCAATTTGCCTTTACATGGCAAGGGCGACTGTATGCTTTCACTAGATTGCCCCAGGGATGGGTGCACTGTGCAACCATTTGTCAAGGAACTGTGGCTGAGCACCTGGATGAGATAGCACTGCCCTCTCAGATGCAAATAACTCATTATATAGTGACATTCTGATGCAGGGGAGCAGTCAGGAGGAATCCCAACAAGTCCTTGAATTAGCTAGAGATCATACTAAACAGAATGGCTGGGAAATTAACCCTACTAAAATCCAAGGACCTCCCAAACCATGAAATTCTGGGAATTTAGTGGCATTGTGAGCATCGGGAGATACTGCCCAAAGCTAAACAGAAAATTTTGGATTCTGCAGTACCTCAAAACAAAAATGAGGAACAAAAATTTATGGGATTATTTGGGTTTTGAAAGACAACATATTCCATATTTGGGATAAATCTTAACCCTGTTGTACCAAATTTGAAAGAGGAAGTGGGAGACGTTTGAAGCGATAACATTTGTCTTCCCGTGCAACCGTTATGCGTGATGAGCCCTGCTCTAATTAATTTCTTGTTTTGTTTTGCCTGTGTATGTGTCTTTCTCTGTTAAAAAGCCTTTAGCACAACACAAGAGTCTTCTGGTTTTAACCCTTCTGATTCTCACCCCCATCTCACTAGTGGGGGAGTGAATGAGTGAGTGGCTGTGTGGTGCTCAGCTGCTGAGTGGTGTTAAACCACGACAGTCCTTTGTGGGGCCCAGTGTGGAACACAAAGGGTTTGAGACGACAGATTTGATTGAGGTGTACTAGAGTGAATTTCTAACTGTTAATGCTTTTTAACTGGTACCAAGCAGACCCCCATGCTTGCCATGGAGCTCACTTTTTGTTCTCTTGAGTGTATATTAGAGTCTAGTGCTTGTTAGTGGTTGAGTTTTGCTTTTGCTACTTGCTATATTGCTTATCACCTTACTGTATTATGCCTGAGGACATTTTGATTACAGCCATGAGGATGTGCCTGGGCTGGCAGAGAGGCAGGGCATTGCTACGGTTTCTGTGCTGCTGTATTGGACAGGCTGGAACTTTGGTGTGAACTAGAGTTGAGTAAACTGTGACCTGTTACTGAGTCCGCAATGGAGCAGAGATCTACCTGCAGCCCATGGAGGATCCCACAGCAGAGCAGGTGGATGCCTGAAGGAGGCTGTGACCTGTGAGAAGTCCATGCTGGAAGAGGGGAAGTGAAAATTCCCTTGCAGCCCGTGGTGAAAACCCTGGTGAAGCAGGCTATATAGTCTATGGATGACTATCATATGGACTATACTGATGGTGGACTCTAGCAGGAACCCCTTTTTGTCAGCTAGGCTGGGAACACAGGGAGGAGTTAATTGCAATTTTCTTGTCATGAAATTATATCAGCCAAGCTCAGCCAAGCCTGTTTTTAGGCATGAAGCAGTATAATTCCAAGTGAAAATCCAGATTTTAGGCAGATGCATTAGCCCCAGAGATTCCTTTCATTGTTATTTAATCATTAGATTGCAGTAGCAGACAAAATCCCTATGAAATAACCCCAGTGGTACTAGGCCTTCTACACTGAGTTAAAAAAAGAACTTGCCTCCCTCAAGAGTTTTTATTTTAATATAAAAAGTAGGTGTGCTATATAATCAGGAATGAAGAAGAGGGCAATTGTGGCATAGAATCTCTAACTGGACTCAAACTGATTTTAAAATTAAAGCATAAGTCAATCCACCTCAGAAGTCCCTCTTACTCACACATGTTGCCCAATGGGACAACAACTGGCTGCAATTGTGAGGTGGCTGCTAACATGGTTTCTCTGATCTGTCCCGGAGCAGCCTGACTCACTGGGCAGCCCAGGGCTGTCTGCAGACCTGCTGGGAGGGGCAGTGGGAGGCAAGGACTTGCACCCAAGGAGCTCAATCAGGGCAACTGCAAGTCAGTAGCTGGGAGTGTGTCAGAAAAGACTGAAATGTATGATGGGGTGTAAGGAGGGAGACACCTCAGAGGGAAGCATCCGCTGGGGACCCATGAAGAATGTGGGAGAGGCCCTGGGAGAGCTGAAGATGATCAAGAGTTAGAAAAATGTAAAGGAAACAACAGACAGACCCAGCTTCGTGACGAAATTAGGCATGATAAGCATCACCCACCTTTTGGGGACTGTTTATTAAGACTATCTCTACTGAAGCTCATACAATAACATAAATATGTATGAATTCATATAAAAGGAAAGGGAAAAAAACCCTAAACCCTATAACTTTTTATTTCTAGCTTTCACCCTTAGAGGCCTCAGACAGGTCTCTGTTCTTTCTCTTGCAACACAAATATGAAAGTTGCCTGGAAACTACTATGACAAAATCTCAATGATACAGTGGTCATGTAAAGCAACACAAGTGTCTCAAGTTGAAAGTGATACCAGCAGTATGAAAAAATTATGTATTCTTGCCTAATTTGGTTAAGATTAATGGCATAAAGGCAATACACTGTCCAGGAATAGTCTAAATTGTTCACATTGGGAAGATGACGTTGTTCAGCACTGCTGCAAATGTCAGGGCCATGCCTTGCCTTTGTGACCACTTGCTACACACGCAGGTGATTTATTGTGTCCTGAGGCACCTCCTATCAGCCAGTGATCCAAGACAGGCAGCGAACAGCTCTTATTTCTGTTTGTTTTCATGACACCTTATTTAAGCTTTGAAACTTTATGTTTGCATTAAATGCAAACACCAATAGCAGGAAATACAGAAAATAACACCAGGAAAAGGAACATGCATGAACACAGCATATGGAACAAAGATTTCTACAGTTTCTGATCTAACCTAAACATCTCAACATTCCTAATAGTTTAGATCTCCCATTAACTGTAATTCAATCATTTCAGAGCCTTTTATGAAAGGGACTCTGGTGTTCTGGATGCCCAAAGAGCATCACCATTGTATAATGTACCAGAACAGATAAGGTGAACACAGACAAATGACAGCCAGACTCAGACGAAAATCACATTTCACAGCCTCCTGGTGGAGAATCAAAACATCCCTCTCTCCTCAGATTGCTGGAACTTTGCAGAAGTTCCACAAGACCCTGCCAAGAATATTCTACCTTCACTGTTTTTCACTGCAATGTCTATTGTTCATACAGACTTTTTATATGAGTGTACAGACCAGCTTTGATGACAATGGCCTCTGGTCCAAACTGTAATTTTCTACATAATCACTAGAACAAAGAATAGCATAAACACCAGACAATTGCAGAAATAGGGTTTTCAAGTGCTTGTTTGTCTAAATTCATCCAGTGACTTGAAGGTGAGTCCTCAGTTCCATGATCTGTAGCATCCTTTGATCAACATGCTAGATGATATTCAAGAGCTGAGTACTGTAAGATTTCTTAATGAAGATATGCTCCTGATCATAAATAATCTTATTGCACTAGAGACTTGTGCCACACTTTGGCTATGGGCCCAACTCAGTTGGCAGGTGATAAAAATTCTGTCCCACTTTATCTATCCCCGCTGTCTGGCATGCCTTTTCATGGGGACTTCAAATGCATGTTTGGCTGACTGAAAGCAGATGAGTGATGAATGAATGGAATATTCAGGAAATTACACCATCTAGTTAGGATACTTCCTTACATCATCTTTGTTTCTTTCCTTTAGTTAAATCTGCAGCTTAGGCTATCTCCTTGGTTGACAGGGAAATATTGTTCAGGAGGGTACCTGTGTATTGCTCATTTTCATGCTGAGCATAAATGCCTTACCTGGTGAACTCAATAATTTTTTTCATATGAAACAATATAGCTGATAAAGAACATCCAAGGGAGATGCTGAAAAAAAGAAATGGGGAAATTGTCTGGCTATTGTACTAGAAATAATGTACAAGCTTTAGATTAAAGTGCAATTTATTGTCTTGAGTCATGTGGGGAAGAGGATGCTAAATTGGTTCCTGGGATGAAAAAGCAGCTGCCACCAACATCGTGTTCTCTACATGCAAACAAATCAGCCCATGCTGTAATGCCTTTCTGCTCAGGCAGCATTTGGCTGGGTTTTGTCATCCAGTGCTTCCATAAACTCTGCTCTCAGTTAGAGGCCACCTTGGGTACAGGGTTTCGCCTGAGAAAGCGGGGTCAGTCTAGAGGCCTGGTGAGAGCCAACTTAGTCTCTTTGTTAGCAGCTTTATTAAAGCAGCTCTGTTAAACCCCCCAACCTCCCTGGGGTGTTACCCTCTGCCCAGCAAGAAAGAGAACAGGATCGATCAGTAAGTGTTTTACACCCACTTTGCATTGTTGGAAATCAATAGACAGCACTGGCAGAGCCTGCTTCACCAGCACTGTGTTTCTTCCAGAAACATGAAAGCATTTGTAACCTACTACAGCTGCTTGTGCTCAGCTGCAGCAGCTTTGCACTGCCAAAACAGGAAAAAGGCACACAGAGGATATTCAAGAATAAGGCTGTAGTGATCCAAGCCATGACTTTACACTTCTTTTTTAGTTCAGTTCTTATTTAGGTAAAACTTTCACTGATGTCATATTTAGGTGTGGCCTGCTGTCTTCCCTCTGCCAGGTGTCTGCAGGCTTATTGCAACTGGGCCACAGAAGTGGGCAGGGGAAGCTTTGTGCCTCCCCACTGTGTGTCAGTGCCCACCCTGCACTCACCACTGCCATGTCTGACTGCCTTCCACCATGTGTGGGCACATATGTGTCCCTCATCAGGACAAGTGGATGTAGCTGAGGGCTACTTTCACTTGCCCCGATTCAGCTGCATTGGGCTGTCCTGGAGCATCTGAGATTTTTGCACAGATCTAGCAAATACGGCACAGGAGCCATGAGAGGCCTTCACCCCTCTGGAGAGACATCTAGAGAGCAGGTGGTACCCTACAGCTTCTCAAATGTCTTGTTATAGAAAGCAAAGGTAAAAAGAATTCATCCAGCCCAGTCAGGAGGAGATGCACCATGGTTCACGTCCAGAACCACAGCCCACCCTCTTGAAAACATTTCCAAAGAAACAATCCCAGTTGATAATGCATCTGAACCATAACACCAGGGGAGGAGCTCTGAGGACTGCCATACTCCCAGCCTTGTGGTACATAGCATAGGCCCAAGCTAGCTACAAGGTTACAATCTGATCCTGTTTAATAGGGGATGGAAAGCCAGGTCAGCTAGTGAAATGCAATTGCAGGAATTCATGGGTCACTGAGAAGAAGATCTTGCAGCACTTTACATAAGACTGCAATTCCGTGATCATGCTGGTATTACTCCCACAGCTCTATGCCATGCAATGCAGCCACAATGTGATGAGGGCATGACATGAAATCAGGTTGTCATTTATCAGAATGATGGAAATCTTCTATTCATTTACGGATGGTAAAAAGACTTAACACAACTGCTGCCACTGAGCACTAGTAAGAAACCAGCACACAGAGCAGCAAACTGGGAGTCTCTATAAATGAGGTCAGGAGCTGCAAAGGCAGCTCTTAAAAAATGTTTTCTCCACCCATCAAAGTCCCCTCTGCTGTCAAAAAAGCTAGACAGCAGGGAAAACACACTGGCAAATCACATCCTGGGAATCTCACAGCATAAACTTTCCTTTGATTTTTTTTTGTATCAAACTACAACTACGCTGCCATCTTTTCCCCTGCTCCCTCCCCCCATCTTTGCAGCAGAAAATACAAAACAGGAGGTAAGCAATTTATTTTCCCTAAGAACACAGACATTAGGAAGAGCTCTTTTTAGAGCGAAGCTGTTTAGGTTTGCATTTCTTTGTTCCTTCTGTGCTGTTTTATTACATCCTTCTATCAGCTGTATCCAATGGCTTCTTAAATTCTGCCTCCAGCCACAAGGAGTGTAAGCTGATGTAAAATGACATCCATGCCTTCATTCACTGAGCAGTGATTGTCTGCTGAGTACTCGCAGAGAAATTCTTTCTTTTTTTTTTCTCCCCAATGCAAATCCCAAGGCAGCTGAGGTTACACAACCAGCTTCATACTTAGTTTAAAATATGTCTCAATTTATAAGCCATCTGCAGCACTCATCATTAAACAAGAAGGCCACAAACAGGAAAACTCACAACAACGATAAATAATCAGGACTCAAATGAGCACTCTAGTTTGAGGCAAGAATCTGGGTTGATCAAAATGCTCTCTAAATAGTGCCAGCTCAATGAATGGGACAATCACATACAAACCACTTGTCTGGGGCACATGGCCCACTTTTCAAAGTCACTGATACATTTTCTGGCTCAAGAAATTCCTGACCTGCAAATCATTAGAGAGTAGAAGCAGCATCATTAGATGCTTGCCCTTTTCTTTACTCTTCCTGAGGCATCTGCTTTGGCACTGTTGCCAGAGAAGAGACATGGAGGTAGGTGGACTTCTGAGGTGACCTGCTGTACAACCATTATTGTGGTCTTGGGCACAAAGCCGTGGGGGTGGGAGCAGGGTGCGGGATGTGCTACAGAAAGCAAGAGGCAGAGGGCAGTTCAATGGATGTCCTCACCTTCCCTCATAGAACTCTTTGTATCAAAATTACTGTGAATTACTACATTTACTGATATTCTTATTCATTCAGGAAGAAATATGTTGACATGTTGGGAATTGTTACTGAAAACAAAGCAAATCAAAGAAAGTAGATTCCGCATCTAGGTCTGAACATCACCAGGTCAGAGACTGCCCTTGTATTGTTCACAAAATGAAGCACTCCCCACAATGTCCAAATGCATTACAGGAGGTAGCCATGAATGATGCCAATGAAAAGAAATGCTGGGACGATTTATCTTTTGCTCTGATGAATCCCCCAGCAGGACAAGACTGCCTTTTAAAGTGTACTGCCAAGGACTCATGTTGCCCAGTTTGAAGTGACAAAACTTGCATCTGGAGGCAACACTAAAATTTTAAGGGTTTCACTTTTATAGACCAATCATCAACATGACTGGTCCTATCATCAGCTATTGCTTATTAATTCTATCTTTTTTTAAAACTCTCTCCCCATTGTTCTAGGAAAATTGCTGAGCTTCAGAAATATTTGTAAAAGAAGCCACTATGATAAAGCTGGACAGACTTATGCTCAGTGGTACCTTATTTTATTAATAAATTCCTATTGAGGTCATTAGGGATCTCTGTATAGCAGAGAATCAGCAGCCTTCGTCCCTCAGAGCTCTCATGCAAGAGGAATAAATCAGAAAGCAGTGGAGCAGAATCTGTTCTTGTACTTTTGTCTACATTTTTTTCTTGTTATCATTTTTTTTCAAATCTCTCATGCTTGATTAAAGAAATTTCTCCCCAGTTTTCTGTTCTGCTTTTATTATGCTTTTAGATAAAAAGCCTTTGCGTGGCAGGAAGAAGAGCAATAATTTGCCAACTCAAGCTGCATTTACCATCTGGTATCCAAGAACTTAGCAGACTGCCTGTTCCATCAATGCAATAATATTATGTTGCTTTAATGACTCCAGGCTCTGATTTGAAGATAAGCAAGCTGGACTCGAGGTGACAGATAGGGACATTCACCTCCTGCAATAACCTGCATTTCCTCAGTTGCTGTCACCAATTACCATAGCATTGATCACAGACTGATAACAAAAGGTAGTACAATTGCAGAAAATCAGCTTGCTCTGCTTTTTCCTTTTTGTGCCCTCTTTAATTGTTTTAGGTGGTTGCAGTGCCAGATGGATACAGATGGATACAGTCTTACTCTGAGTAAGACAACAGAGTCCCATTTCCCTAAAGAAAGGAGAGCTGAGCAGTGCCCTACTCATATCACGAAAGTCCAGATTTCCAGAGGGACCAGTAATTCTGAAGACTCAGTGTCAAACACCTTGAATGAGTCTTATTTCCCAAAGGAAGGTGTTCCACATACTGCAATAAATGATAGTGGGACTTTTTAAACATCACTGCTCTAACATTAGACCTCTATAGGTGTGCAGCAAGAGAAATAAAACAGATTTTCCAGGAAGAGCACTATAGTCTGAAAATCTTAGTATGAAATGAAAAGAGCAGTGTCTTACTCTCTGATGTCCAACTGGGCGATTTCATCAGCAGTGGAAAAGAGGAAAACTCAGTGATAACCCACCTAGTTCATGTATATGGCATTCTTTGCTGCCTGTGTACCCACCTCTGCTTCTGCCTCCAGTGGCGCTTATTTACTGGAAGCCACTACTTTCTCCCCTTCCAACACCACAGTTGCTCAACAGCTTTTGCTGCAGTGAACAGAGAGTATATTGTACATTGTGATATATTCAAAAATCAGCTTCTATTCTCAAGTGCAAGAATGAAAAATCGAATGTGGAGCAACTGACACTTTTATGCATAAACTACATGTCCAAAGTGGTGGAAGAACAAACTCCATGCAGGCTACCACTGTATCACCTGCCACAAGGTGAAAACACCAATGGCCACCAGCCACTGATCTTCTTCATCATTTATGGGAGCATAAATACTGAAACAAATTACGTGGGCTCATGCACAAAGACGTTAACAGAGTGTCCCCTGCAAAGTAAGACTTGGATTCACAGAAGTTGTATGCAGAAATGTCACTCCTTAATATATAAAGGAATATAAAAATAGAGGAATATGGGAATAATCAGAGGATCCCAATTTTTGGAGACTAAAAAAAGCCTGTTAAGCCTTACCCCCTGCCAGGGCATATTACAAGTAAAACTCTTTATCCCAGTCTCTATATTTACCAAATGAGAGCTATTAAATGTGGACTGCTTTCCAGGCTATTTTCACAGCTCTCATCACACGTGATGGTGAAGGAAGGAATATAGCAGGGGAATAAGAGGAAATGAACCTCAGCTGTCCCCAGTCAAGACATCCCCTTTGAGGCAACTGTTTATGGACACACTGGACAACCCACAGATGTCTAAAACCAGGAGGAGAATCAAAAACATTTCTATGAAGTATCAGTGTGTCCTTAACACAGCATGAAACACATATTAACCAGTTGCATTTTGGCACATGATAAGGAGAAGAAATTACAATGGTTATATGTGAAGGCCACTTTTATCCAGAGCTGTCGTAATAATCCCTTCCACTATTACAAATTTACTAAAAAAATACAATAAATAAAAGTTAAAAAGAAGGATACTTTCTGTAAGCAGGAGTGATGAATTTCAAGCCAGGAATTAAATCTTGGCTCCCATCCACAGGACATCCAACTTCACAAGCATCTATGTAAATTTAACAAGGCTACTCATGAAGCAAGGGAGTCACAATAGAAGTGAGGTGTTCACAGTATACCCGTTGATGACAATAAAGATAAGATCCACAGTGAGACAGCTGCACAGCTTTGCTATGAAAACAGCCATGAGTAGGATGTGGTCCAGGGAAGGCTCTTGAGAAGGAACTCTCCAGCAACAATGGCATCAAACTAGCTGAAATATCACAGCCTTTAAATATTGCATAACAAAATGTTATGTAATTCCTACTAGAGTTTCTAAATATTATGTGCTACTGTGTCATGTATATTTTATAATGTCAATGTTTTAATTCAAATGGGATACCATTTATGACTTGGTGGAGCCTGCAGCTTTATAAGGACCTTTCAGGATTCAGCTACTGCACTATCAGTCAGAAGAGATGGTGCAGACCCATGGAAGGAATTGTACTCCCAGAATGCAGCTAATCTAATTGACCACTGTCAAACAGGGCTGCAGCTTCCTTAGTTCTCCTGTCTGGAAAGGGTGTGTAATGTCCTCTTAATACTCTCTTTCACTAAAGAATAGATGAAGGGATTAAATCCAATACTGACCTTGACTTAAAATCCTGGAAGAAGGCTATTTACAGTTACTTGAAAGAATGGCAGCGACTTCAAGCTGCTTTGTACCAGTTCCTAATGGACAAACTGTACCATAGTGAAACGCAGGGCAAAAGCATATTAAAATATGTCATTTAACTATTGTTGCTCCTGCTAAAAATGCCAGGACTAGCTGGGATCCTTATCACCTAAATCCTTCCACCTTGGACAGTGACTGAATAGTGCAACACCCTAAAGCTATTAAGATTCTTTTGTTCATAGCTTTGTTACAATGAAATGGTTATTAGGAGAAATGTCATTAGGGAGAAAGAGATGTTGCTCAGTTTTCTGGAACAGGAACTTATTCAGAAGATAAATTCTCTCTTCCATTTTTCTCTAGTGTGTTTACTGATGTTCTGCCCACAGGAGAAGCCAATCTTTCTTGATGAAAGAAAAAGCTGTTAGAAAACAAAAAAGCAGATCAAAGAGGAGAATAGCTCAGTGATGGAGGATGTCAGCTAGAGGAGAGGGAAAAAGCAAATGTGCTGCTGATTGAGGAAGCCATGTGCACAAGACAAAAAGCATGGACTCATTTTCCACCTATCTGTTCATTTCACAAATTGTCCAAGGTAGTATTTTTCAGCCTGTCTATCAAAGTAGTATGTACATCTATAACACATGCAATAGCCTGTGCAACAGAAAAGGTGTTATATAAGCAAGCAGTAATGGGTTTGTCTAGAGGGTTGGCTAGAACCGCTCAGCATCCCAGACACTGATTTTGAGGCTACAGCTCAAAATAATACTGCATTTTTAGTAAATCTTTGTTCTCAAAACACAAAAGTTCTCACAACTGTATTTGTTGGCCTCGTCACCAAGAGAGATCCTATGTATTATTTCATGAGACCGTGCCTTGTTCCTCACCTCTGAACTCAGCTGCAGCGCAGGGACACTTCCCATTTTCAAACCTCCCTGGAAACTTCATTTTGCCAGACTTCCTCAGGGAATCTAGTTGAGCTGTACTTAAAAATACATACATACTTCTTCCTATCCTTTCCTAGGTGTTCGTAAAGCTCCTCAGAGCAAGGCCATTTTGTTTCTATGACACCAGGCATCTGGTATGACATTTTGAACACTTCAATAAAGAATGAAGAACCATGAAATGTTGTTTTTGCATATGCCCTGTCCCAATTGGCCTAGCCATTGAGCATGCTTAGGTTAATTATCAACGAGTCCACTAAACCTAAGTACCAGTCACACATCATTGGGTTTTAGAGCTCCGAATATGGACTTTGATACAGACCTCAATCAACTCATTTTGCAGCTTGAACCACCACTGAGCATCAAAGGGAGAAGAAACTAAAATTTGGGATCAGATTTGAAGGCTGACTTTCTCTCAGATTCTTTTAAATCATCCTGGAAACAGAGAAATTGGAACATGAAGTTGTTGTCTTGCTTATCTTGGTGTTCGCAGTGATGATACTAAATAAAACCCAGTGGAAACCTAGCAAGGAGAACCTGTCTGCAGGTTATGCTGCTAAAATGGAGGCTACCATGGCTTGATCATAACTAACAGACTCAATCATGTATCTGAAACTAATTCTTTTCCCTTGAACTCCTAAGCCCCTGCAATAGAAGCCCTCATGATTGTAACAACAGTGTTTGGATTGACCTCCCACCACAAAAGTTAGCAAAGTTGACCCAGAGATTTATAAAGACTGGTGTGACAAGATGCATAAAAATCAATGGTTTGTCTGTGTTCACATACTAAAGTCAGTCAGAGTCAGATAAATTAATGTATCCTCACTTGAAGTAAGCTGTTCTAGTCATGAGCTTATCATTACAAACAAGGTAATTACTGGCATACAGGTGTATATGCAGCCATCTACCATAAGCAGTCATGTCACAATGAAATGCACTGCATGAGTAACCAACACAAGATCCACACTACCTGCATTAGAGATAGTAAAAATGCCCTGTCTTCTTAGTTACATCCATTGAGAATTGACACAGGACAGTGCCTGGTTAAGCAACCCTTCTACTCAGGGCTGCTACTGAAATACTATTTTACATCATTGACTTCTGCTATGTGGCCTGGAGGCTATTTAAGCTACTGGATTCCTAGTTGTGAATAAACTGAATATAGCAGATTCCAGTTATCTCAACCTGGATTTGTGGGAGATTTGTTTATGAGGCAAAGTAAAACAACTTCTTTGGCTCATGCAATTAGAAAGCAATGTATTGACTACAGTGAAAGAATGAATAACCCAGGGAAATTTTAATAGTCAAGTAATCTCCAGATCTTGACTTTCCACACTTCTCCTAACTTGCATCACAAAAGCAATCATCCTCATACTTATCTCTGTTTCATACTATCATGAGGCTGGGAGATTTGGACTACAGACACAGGGAAAAATCAGAGCCTGTTTTCACCAGAAAGCTCACTAGAAATCTCTTTGTAGTAAACTCTTGCAAATTACTGCCAGAGTACATTGCAGTTTGTTAGACTGTACCTGACGAGATTACCCTCTGTCCCAAGGTACACAGCAACATGCAGCATGGATGTTCCATGCACCATTTTATTCCACACACCCACTGGAGACAAAAACTACCTTCCAACCTGTGTTAGAGAGGAGTGCAGGAGAGGGCTCTGCTGCATATTGTAGAGTATGCCACAAAGGCATCCAGAAGCCCTATGGAAGACAGCTCCTCACCTGGCAGCTATCCTTCCAATCTCACAGGCACAATGAAAAAGTATCCCAAACAGGACTGTATTCTCTAGCCTGCAAATTCTCTTACGAGCCACTGCAGGAAAGACACACAAGTATCCCCTTCTTGTCCTTATACTATTTTGCTGCACCTACTCCTGATGTTTTGAACAGTCCCCCTGAAGTCTGATGGAAAGGCAAAAGTGGAGAGCAACAGTGGCAGGAGGACAGGGAAGGCAAACCCCAGTTTGACATTTCACTCCCAGCCAGCCAAGAATCTGCTTCTGCCCCAGTGGGGACCTGGAGTCCTGCCCTGCCCCAACTGGGATATGCAAGCAGAGAAGTGAGGGGGTAACTCCCCGCTGTGACCTGAGCCCACTTTCATTTCCAGACCAGAGCATGACATCACCCCTTTAGAATTTACATTGCTGTTATCCATCCTGTTAAACAAGGTTTGATCAGATTAATAAACAGTAGCCCTGCTTGCCAGTGAATGCCAGAATTAACTGTAACACAATAGGAGCACAGGCCTAAGCCCATTTTTTTTGCAGAGAGCAAACCTGTCAGTGGAATGGGAGTGTTGATGTCATCTTCTGACTCAGTGACAGTGCTTGTTCCTGGGGTCACCCAGCCTTCCAACACAATCAGCATCCCCTCTCCAAATCTTACCTCTTATTTGCTCATTGTGGCTAGATTTTGCCTAGAGGAAGAAAGGAGTGACAGGCTGACATCACCTGATTATTAATAGATGGATAGAGAAGAATGATCTCCAATAAAGGCTTTGGGCAAGGGTGTTCTCTTGGGGTGTGCTCAGGACAATGTGTTAGTGAGCAACACATGCTGGCAACCTTTTAAGGGAAGCAGCTGTCTGCCCAGTGGCTGCTTCTGAACCCTTGAACTGCAACTTGCTGGTCCTTCAAGGGCATGGCTAACCCCTCACTGGGAAAAAAGAGTGCTGGGGACAACCAGCAGGAAATAGGGGACAAGCTAAGACTCCATAGCCCTAGAGAGCCATGGCTGACACCAAGGATCCCCCAGCCACCAGTGACACCAGATAAGGAATCAGCAAGAAGCTCTCCATCCAGCCCTTGCTGCCAACTGATCTCAGCCTCCGGACTGAGGCCTGCAGCTGGATGCAAGTTACAGTGAATGAAAAATGTGAAACATCTCATTAAATCAGTAAATCTCCTCCTCTCTCTGCCTGCATGTTTCCTGGTAACAAACAGTTAGAAATGTTATCAAAGGCATTTGCTATTGAAAATGGTTTATGTTAAAACAAAAACCCTTGGTAAAGAATTATTTATTGTAGGAATAATAACTCCAGGCCATATGGGATGGTTTTTTTGTAGTGTTTAAATAGTTGTGTGTGACTCTTAGCATTATGCTTCCACAGCAAGATTGCAGGATTGCAATTTTTAAATTCATCTCTCATGGGTCAACTGCTACAATAAGTTTAAATGCATCTTTCCAGAAGACTTTCTGACCAAGGGCTACTAATGAAAAGTATACTTGGAATAAGAATAAATGGAGTCCAAGCAAATTCCTTATAAAATGTAAATACACATTCTTACTTTTTTGTTTCTCCCAGCTGACAGGGGAGGCTAACATGTTTGAGTTAGCCAAAATAGAGATATTAATACCAACTCATATTTCTAAGACTTCTTTGACAGAAGTCTTATGTATTATTCCCATTTACCCACTTCCAAAACATGGAGACTCCAGCACAGAGTATCCTCTCAGCTGCAACACTGCAAGATGAGGGATTTGTTTATTTCTCTCACACAAGGCAGAATAATTGTATTCCCTCCCACAAGAACAGATCAATTTACCTGCTCTTGGCTGCACCTACTGTCTCTCATAAATTGCCAGTACAAAAATTAGGCAGAGGGGAAAGGCAGACTGAACCTTACAACTCAATGGTAAAGTATAAGTTTTCCCAGACAGATGGCATGAACGCTGCCAGAGACACACTGGTGCCCCTGCAACAGAGCAGAGTACCACAGCCCCTTTAGGATGATCACACACTCTAAAGCACAGCACTAAAACCAGAGACTCTCAGCAGCACCAAACTGGCATTTTTTCAATGTTTCTGAAAGCACCATAAATTGAATGGTTTAGTGAGGAGGAACATTGTTAATATGAAAAGGGTTTTCTTTTTTTGTATTTCTTCTTTCTCAGATGGATGGTAACTGCTGAGGAAGCATTTGCAGAACATCAGCTGAAGCATGTCCATCTTGCCTCCCTCCCACTACTGACTGTAAACACACAATCTGAACAACATGCTGCTGCAGTGACTTGTTCACTGACATGAGTGTCCTGCTCCACATTCTTCGCAGGTATTCATACTGGCAAGCCTGCCACTGCCTCTGGCTGCAGGTCTGGCTCATGATTCAGACTGCTGAAGTCTTCCAGAACATAATTTCCATTTTTGCTAGCTGATTAATTTGCTTGCTTTCATCTATTTTCAAAATAAAATAAATCCTCCCTGGGATTTCTACGAGCCAGTGCAGGAGGGAGGATATTCTTTCCAATACAACATGCTCTGACCTTCTCCGCACTGCCAGGCCAAGAGAGCTGGGTTGATTCTGTGCTTTGAGAATATAGAATTGTAAAGAAGTGACAGTGCTACCCAACAGTCATGTCATCCTTCCTGCAGGCACCACTCACACCTCATGCAGTAGAGGAGGACAAGAGCCATACTGGATAAATGCTGTACACAAAGGGAATGAAAATTCTCTCTCTCCATTGCTCACAGGGACTTTTTACACCCCAAAAATGAGACATGGTTCTCTCCTCCTTGGTCCACATAACTACAAATCTCTTTTCTTGGTCGTAAAATCAGAGAGTTTCAGCTACAGTGTTTTTCTCTGATCTGTAGTGAAAAAGAATCAAATGTTGGCAATCAGAGGGGTCCAAGTTTGCATGGTTACACCTGTACATCAAGTATGCCAAACATGCATATTCACTTCTATCATCCTTCCTTCTGCTGCAACCTACATACAAGATTGCAAATACTGCAGGAGTCAGCATTTCATGACACAAGATGAAACAGGATGTAGGTGACCAGGTTTTTCTCACATTCTCAATTGTTTACCAGCCAGTAAGGAGGAATGGGAACCCAAGAGAAGAATACAATAAATAGTCTCTTTTACCATTTGTACATCACATTCCTGCCAGAGATACAAGCATTTTATGAAATCTGAGTTCACAATGAACAGTAATGAAAATAGCAAAATAGGTTCATGTCACCTTTTTCATACTATTGGTACAATACAGTCCATCCCACACTGGTGGCATCCAAGTGACAGACACTCAAATTTGTAGACTTTGGGGACTTTGTATCTAAAATCACACTCAGATCTAAGCCGAGGCCAAAACCAGAAAATTAATCTGATTCAGATTCTAGTGATAAAATCTTTGTCCTTTGCTTTCTTGTAAACTTTTACAGTGTGCAAAACCTACATAAAATCTAGCTGTTTTTCACAGCTTTATTTTTGAAGTTTGAAAAGTTTTATTCCAGTTCAAAAGAAATACAGTGAGTGACAAGCTGTCTGGTTTCTCTT
>NW_008662253.1:91328-109851 GCF_000695815.1 Acanthisitta chloris
AGAATGACTCGAATTCAGCAGTACATACAGTAACCACTGTTTGCCTGGACAACCCCTGTAACTCGTTGAAATTCAGAGTCAGTTTCCTGACCTCAACTTTGCAGTTGTTCTTTTCCCTTAGAACAGCATATATCAAGGCCAAGGGTTTGAACACCTGTGACTATGAAAGACTTGGACCAAGAATTATACTCAGACTTTACCACCCAGACCCAACTTTTATGAGTATTCATTTTGAAAATCAGGATCCTCTAAGCATATTGTACTACCCAGTGGTAACACAGCCGAGCTATTGCATAATGGATCACAGAATCACAGAATACACAGGGCTGGAAGGGACCCTTGAGAATCATCTAGTCCAACTCCTGACCCTGCACAGGACATCCCCAAGAATCACACCATGTGCCTGAGAGTATTGTCCAAATGCTTCTTGAACTCTCTCAGGCTTGGTGCTGTGACCACTTCCCTGGGGAGCTTGTTCCAGTGCCCAACCACACTGTGGGTGAAGAACCTTTTTCTAATATCCAGCCTAAACCTCCCCTGATGCAACTTCAGACCATTCCCTCAGATCCTGTCACTGGTTGCCAGGGAGAAGAGGTCAGTGCCTGCCCCTCCACTTCTTTTCAGGGGGAAGGTGTATACAGTGATGAGGTCTCCCCTCAGTCTCCTCCAGGATCTTCTTGCAGGTTTTAGTACCTGAATATGTGGAAAGAATAGGCCTTCTTAATTGGAGACAAGCTTGGGCAGACAAAAAGGATTATAAAGGCATTAGTCCTTGAATGTCCCAGTCTGACCAGCTGTCTCTCCTAGCCCACATCCATTCAGCAATGGACTGAACTGCACAGAGATGGTGTGAATATCCCATTAGGGTGTAGTAAAAAAGCAAAAGATGTGGACAATAGCTACATGAAGACAGTCTTCTGCTGTTACTGAAGATGTGGAGGCTATAAAATTCAGATTAAGATCTGGATATTGAATGTTAAAGAAGTTCTTCTGCCTAACTCTCAAGTCACATCTTTCAACTAAAGGATGTATTATTGCTTTACAAGTGAATCTTCTTCATAGAATGTGCCAGCAAATAGGCACTAAGCTATGCCATTCCTATTTACTGTACCCAGGAACTGTTTACACAGTACTTCATACATATACATTTGTTCGAATAAGCTTTGAAATTGGCCAGAGGCCAAACACTTGCAAATGGATTTTGTAAGACAGGATAGTAGTGCCTGGCTGGACACAGTTCTGCCCACAAACACAGCCTCCTTGGGATTCCAGTTTTGAATGTAAGAGCACAAAATGTCAAACACCAGGAAAAAAAGATGCACTAACAAACATGGGCAGCTACATGCTCAGAGCCATCCCTGCCTCTCAGCAAGCCTGCTCCCCGCCCATTCCCCTAGCTTACCTATTAGAAGGGTGTTTCAGTTTAAGGAAAATGGAAAATTGTCAAATGTAAGTTTCCATTTACTTGGCACATTGCCCTCAAAAAACAAAGATCTGAAGTACGCATTCAACAGAATTTAAACTGAGCATTAAATTGGATGCAGAACTTGGTCTGGTCCTGCAAAGCAATGCTCCATTCGCCTGCAGGATTTTCTATTTTTGTGCTGCTCAGGATAACAACAGATGGGACCCCTAATTCAAAGGACAATCTCAAGGCTAGAGGCAACAAAACTGGACCAGAATGTAAAAAAACAGGGTTGTTGCAGATGTGGAGGAAAATGTGTATTTCTAGCAGGAAAGAAAAGGGATGGAGTTCAGATGGCAGGGGAGGGCATTCTGGATTGCTAAAACATCTCAAGATCTGATTGTATTTGTCTCCCTCAAAACTCACGCCTTTGGTTTCACTGAGAAGGTCAAACGAACTATGAAGGCAAAAGAGGGGTCTTATCTCCAAGACTAGGAACTGGGTATGGAAATTTGCTACCTGCTCAGAGAAAGAAGCTTCTCTTCTGTGCTACCAGTAGGGCTGGTTGGGTATTTTCTTCTAATGCCTTCTGAATGAAATTTTTTTAAATTATTTTAACCAGAAAACCAAAATGAAAGATTTTGTTCCAGGTCTTGCTGACTGAATTGAAACACTTCAGCTGACCCATTTGAAAATGCTTCTTTTTAGGTCAATTTTTCATAAATCTCTGCCTGAGATACCACATTGTCTTGGAAAAGTAATGTCTCACATTCTTCCTTCCTTTTTGTCCCTACCCCTTTTTTTCCCTGCCTTCTCTGCTTGGATTTAATCTGAGAAGATGCTGTGGGATGTCTTCCCAACTGAACCACTGCTCTGTACCATGGAGATGAATCCAGCCACAAATTAGAAGGGAAGCCTAAGGCACTACAGTAGATCCAGCGGATGTGGTCAAATCAAGCTGAAAGAAAATGCTTTGGCTTTCAGAATGAACAGTTTGGAACATGTGATAAAGTAATGATAAATTTCAGTATCCACTCTTTGTCCTACCATTAGACCAAAATCAACTACTGAAGCATCCATTTTCCACAAGACTTGAATTCCAGTTTATGTAAAAGCTATGCATGACCATCCCAGTGGCCTACCATCTGAAAACTCTAGGCTGCTCTTCCACTGCTTGCCCTGGCTGGCTGCAGTGCACTCTCCTGCTTACGGCTTTAGCTGCTCTGCTCGAGTTTGCCTTTGATTTTGAGCCAGTGGCAAGAAGAGTGTTCTGCCCAAGCTGGAAGCCTCTCTGAACAACTGCTTGTTGTTCCCCCACCAAGATAGCCTGGAGCAAACTGCCTGTTCCCACTCCAGCACTGTTGAGCAGCGCTTTTAGGTCCTGGCATTGGGCTTCCTCAGAGCTACCTCACAAGTTCAGCCTCACCATGTCTGTACAGACAGCAGTGCTGCACAGGGGCATCTGTACCAGCCTGCACAATGGAAGTGATATACCTGCACAAGTGCAATGATCCGTCTCCAGCTACTACAGTTTCAGCACAGCATATCCAGCATGCAGAGTGCCACACTGACTCTGCATCTGGTACCACAGTGAGCTACTCAGAGGAGGAGGCACATCCTGAGATAGTTCTTTCACCAAAGGCATGGGAGGCTGGCAGCTGGGACAGCATACTCCAGTATGCAGAGAGGGGCAATTCCAGTAGAGTCAGTGATTCAGTGCTGGACTGGCAATCCTTCTAGCTCATCTCAGTAAAGCAGTGGGGGGCAACACCAAGGGGTCCTGAAGGCAGAGAGGATTTCTGCTGTTAAAGTGCTGAGGAATGTGGCCAGTAGCAGGGCAGCAGGCAACTTCATGCCTCACAGCTGCTGTGCTCTTCTGCAGCCATTTTAACCTGGGCAGGCCAAAAGAACCCAGGAACACACATGACAGAAGCATCATCCTGAAACTCATCATTCTGTAAGGTCAGTGTCTCTGCCACAAACTTCCAACACAGCCTTATAAGCAACACGAAGAAGGAGCACTTTCCTAATGCTATAAACATATCACCATTCCCCTGCAGTCATTCTTTTTCTCTCTATGCCTTGATTCCCCCTCTGTATTCTTCTGTCTGCTCTGGACACTACTTAGGGAAGCTAAAGAGTGTGTCTCTGTAATATTAGGAGAAGGAGGTCATCATACAGTATTGCAAGCACTATTGTACCAATATTGTATTGTACATTTTTAAACTATGAGTATTTCCTTGCATAGCATCTGTTCATCTGCAAATTAGCAGAGAAGCAAGAAGCCCCAAGAATTATAGTAAAGGGGTTTTTTTTATGACTGACATGGATCTGTTCCTTTGCTGCTTATCTGTGTGTTTCACATTCGTGCTATACGCACAATAACCTCATGTTAACAGAAGACAGCTGCCACGTGGATTTTTATTGGGTTTTTTGTTCAAAGTGCATAGAAGCTATATCTAAGACCACGTGCTGTGCTATCAAACTGACAGTCAAAATATTACTTACATATTTTGATGTCCCCTAACTGCAGTCAAATGTGCGTTAACAGCAGCTTCTGCACATCGTGGGCTGGGGACCACAGCAAGTTTGCAGCGCCCTCTGGGGGCGAGTCCTGGGCTTTGGGGGGAGGAAAACACCAGCATTCCTCTTCCAGGATTTTTGGGGGGCTTTTAGGGAATGCATAGAAAGTGTGAGGAGCTGCTGATGTCTGAGTTCACACTGGCATTTGCAGGCAACAGGATGCATGGAGCCCACTGCCTTTCTTGTAAACACAGCCAATAAAATGAAGAGATTTGCTCCTGTGCTTGCTTGTAACTCACTCTCACAGACCTTACACATGTAGCGCAGTGGTTAGAAGCACAGAATTTGAACTTCTTGCCGAAATTCAGAGTTGTGTAGTCAGGAGATACTCCAAGGAGAAAACATTTGGAAAACCAGGAGCCCTTTGGAATCAGCACCACATTATGGTCAAATTTCATCCACAGTGTAATGAAATTCCTACATGAGGTCACTTTCTTTCTTTCATTTTCCACTTTTAAGGGAAAATTGAATTTCTAGGTGCTGTGTAGCAATGGAAGGAGATATACAAATACAAAATTCTTCTTATAGGATTCCCTTTTTCAGCTTAAAGGGGTTTGGCTCAGAAAAAGTCTGAAGAAAAGCATCAGAACTGTTTCATTCCAGACCTGGAATATTTCAAAATAAGTCCATCCTTGATAGCATCCCTACCTCTCACAAAGAAAAGGAGTAAGAAAGAGATTCAAGCATGCTTTAGATGCCACTGAAATACCCTAAGGATATCTGTCAGCATCCCAAATTAAAAGCCTTCCAAGACAAGAAAGAAACAAAAATAAAACCAAAGAGAATTTGAACAAAAGTCGTTCAAAAGTTGATATTATTTTGATTATTTTGTTTGGCTAAGAGACCACCACAAGCAGAATGCCTGATCCCTCCCTCCTTGGAATTTCAGATAAGAAATCCTGCAGTTCGTAACCTCAGACCAGCCCCATTACTAGAGATGAACACTGGCCTTTTTTCCAGGAGCATCATGTTTCTGGAGTTTGGAGCTACAACTATGAATTGTTACATAGCCTTTAGGAAATCATATGACAAAATCTCACATATAACCTTTGTTTTGGCTGATACCTCTACAGCTTCCAATGTGTAATTCTTAGCTCTTGGTACATAACAAGTTATCCTAATTGCCATCAGACAAACAGGTAAGTGATTGATGATAGCATCAATCCTTACATTAACTAGGATAACCCATTATAAAATGCCCATGCTATTCAAGTGTTTAATTTTGAAAACTATAATAGTGCTCTCTTTTTTTCTGGGACAATTATGTCTATGCGTGTCCTGTTCAGCCCTTTGGGCTCTCAATGTGTACCTGGCACAAGAAATGCAGGAACGTAGGTGGTGCCTCTAGATGGTCTTGTCAACACAGGTAACAGCGAATGCTTTAGAAAACTATCTGTATACGTTAGTGGAAAATGGAAATGGGAAAAGTGACAGGGAAGAAGGGAAAAGAAACACCTTCTATTTATCAGCCACTGCTTTTCAGCTTTCCCTCTCCAAGGGGTTGTGGCATCCATAATCTCAGGCAAGTAAGGGATCCAGAAACATTTTCAGATAAATAGTTCATCTCTCTTCCTATTCTGATGCAAGAAATGGGAGACAGCTGGTGATAGGAGAAAGACATCAACTTTAAATGTACATGTGAACCTTTCCCGTGCCAGAGTACACAGGTAAGACTCAGAGCTTAGCAAGTGCCTTAAACCAAGGCCCAGACGGTAGCACAAACATCACCTAGTTCACTAGCAAAGATTAAATGAGGTACTAGTCTTCATAGATTGAAATATGAGGCAGCAGCCCTTGACAACTGAGAAACATTTTCTTTAAGAGGCAGAAAGAGGATTTCCAGGGCTCTCATTTCCACAGCTTCACTTATGGGCTGTTCAGGATGCACTCAGATCTATAAGGCAATGACCCCCATCACAGCATTCACTAGCTTCAGTTGGCCTCCTGAAAAGGGCTGGATCCAGCCCCCATGACATAGATCAGCAGAGGTAGAGTTAGATATCTGTATTAGGTAACTTTATCGTGTTTAATGCAACAGATTTTTGTCCAAAGACAGTAACATGCTCTTAAGTGGACCAGGCCATGTTTCAAGAATCTGGAAGGGGAAGGAAATGGTGCTTTCAAGGATAAAAGGATTTTTCTGCTATCCATTTCTTGTGAGATAAGTACTACATTGGGGAGAGGAAGAAAAGTTGCCAGGAAAGAAGCAGCATGAGTGTGTCTTCCAAAGCCACATGGAACATATCTCTTATACTTCAGTGAGACAAAAACTTAGCAAATTATCATACCCATAAAAAATTGTATTAGGTAGTAACATGCAAGGCCAGGAACCAACATTTCTCCGTTGTTTTATGGGGATTTTAAATCTTGATAAGTGCTACAAGATTCCTTTAACCCCACAGTGCTGCAGCCAGCACTAATTTGGGGTGATCAAGTGGCAGGTAGGAGCTGCATTACCTGAAATGGCAAAGAAGAGCAGCCACATGAGGAGGGTTTTTGCCATCATCTCCAAGTAGGAGCAGGACTGCACTCTCAGCTAGCTACAAATGGTGGAGCCAGGCTTGTGCCCTGCCTTTGGCCTCTGCTGCTCAGTATGGCACCCTGAGCACCGTGGTATGCCCACTGAGCATGGCAGCGTGCCCACAGTGCATGATGTACAATACAGATATGCTTTTACTTTCCCCTGTTTCAACCCTGACTTAAAAATGTGAAATTAAAATTGCATTTAATGTTGATTATAAGCTACACAGATACAATACAGATAGGGCTCATCTGAGGGAGGTGCACATAAATGGGTTTCAAAGGCTACTAAATCCACCCAGAGCAATGAAGCAAACTGTGGGGTGTTAAAGCACCGGGATGTTTTTTCGGCTTAACAGGCATCCTGTGAAACAGCAGATATTTCACAACCACAAAACAAGACATGAAATTAGCCCCAGCATGCCACAAGGCAATGAAGTGACTATAGAAGTCAGAGTGTCAAGAAAAAACAAAGCTCCAACAACATTTTTGAAAGCAAACATGCTTTTCTCCATAGCATTAATAAGAGAAAAGAAGCAGAGGTCCTGTTGCATAAAACATACTCAGGTTGAAGAGGTTTCTACCCTCAGACTGAACATAAAATGAAATGTACACTGCGTAACTGAAACCACATAAATCAGGATCAGTGTTTTTCAACCGAGAGAATTATGCTGGCTCTATAACCCATGAAGAATAATTATGGATCTAGAAAAGATATTATGATTAGAAAAATAATGAAAAGTGGAACAGAGTTTTTGTTCCAAGTGATTGACAAGTTGCCAAGGATAAAACAGTCCCAAAAGAAAACATATCCTATGTTTAGAACAACTGCATGCCCACTGCAGCAATGCTCAGATGGAAGAAAGGCATGAATAATTGGGGACACTATGGTTTCTCTTGTTTCTGGAAGCAATTCATTTGAATTATTCTGCTTGTTAATGGGAAAGAATTAAGTCACTTGAAAACAGCCAATCTGTCATGTGACTGAGATAAGAGGGGAACAGCATCCCATTATTTAATCAACTTATATTAAATGCTTCACTTGGAGCTGGCTACTAATAAACAAATTAATAAAGTCACAGAAAGCTGAACCACCACGTCTTTGTGAATCGCTTTGTGCTGCCAGACAAAGAGCTGGGCCTGGGAGCAAACAGAGAGCTACCTCTGCATCTGAGCTTTAGCTTTGTGACTGAACATATTCCCTCCTGTCATTTGCTGAAAGCACCAGCTATCTGCAATGAGCAAGGTTCAGGGGAAGTCAAGGATAAACTGTGGCTGTTAGAACCCACTAGAATATGTCCCTGTATCTTTTTGGAGCTTCAAAGTAGCTGGGTGTCACAGTGCTGAGAAGGTTGATAGGTGGACTGTTAGACAGATTGGTATTACTGGTATAACTGGCAGTGGGATAGAATGGTATAAAGAGACTATGGCTAAACTGAAGTAACAGTAAGAATGACATCAGTGCATCCCTTTTCTTACCAAAATTATCAAGATACATTTCCTGCTTCTGAGGACACATACTAAAACGCCAGTATAACCAACACAAGAGCAAGTAGTTCCTGTTGGCTGCAATGAGCAAGCTGAAGAGGAGATGCAGTAATGAAGGTATGTATTATCTAGCTCAATTTGTGGCTGCTGGAAGGCTCAAGGAGGGAGGTACAGGAATTCACTGGCATGAATCTGAACTGCCTGTGACTCTGCCTTGAGGTATTCTGCTACCTTTCATGCAGCACAATGGGCTTTAAGGACAATCTTGTGAAGACTGAAAAAAAACTCCCCAGGCAAACATTACAGTCAAGAGCTTTCTTGTGCATTCCCAAAGCATTTTAATGAAATGTTTGACTACAGCTTGGAGTTCTGAGGAAACCATTACACAAAAAAGTTTGGCCAAATATATTTTGGCTTCTGAAGTCCTACTTGTGTTCACAGCTCAGCCCCAGGCTTAAGTGATGAATATGTCCACCCTTATAACGGATGTTGTGGTTTCCAACAGGCCTTCCTGCTTCATGCCAAAGGGGAAAACAGTATCATTTATGAAGGCTAATGGCTGGGTTAAAAATCAGCAAGGTTAAGTATAGGAGAAGACAGTCTCTTCCTTAGTACCATACAACATCAGAAAACTAGTCCTGACTATGACATCCATTATGCAAAGGGGCTGGTGTCAGAGACTGCATATAGTGCTGGTCTGGTCGGGACTACTGACAGCCTGTGCAGAAAACCCCCTGCCACCAGTCTCCTTTTTTAAAACAAAAGTTTGAATATCCATTGAAGCACAGCAAAATAATTTTGTATATACAAGGCCAAGTTCCTCTTTACTTTGCAATAAATAAATGGTTTTTGTCTTGTTCCTAGCAGTAAACAGGTCTGTCAGAAATAGCATAGGCTGCCAGAGCCATCTGGTCAACTGAGGATAAATGAGAAGAGGAGGGATCTTAAGCACGTACAGGCAAGTAGGGGCACAAGTTGGATTGATCTGAAATTCCCTAATCTTTGTCCCACGTTCAGTCCTGAATCCATGTTGCCTCAAAAGTTTTAGATACATCAGGGGGAAGGTTTGACTTCATACAGTGGTATGGATCTCTTGAGACCGGGTTTGTGGTACTACAGCGTTGGAAAGTAGCCACTACAGACTGGCCACTTGCCATCAGAAACTGCAGGCTAAGTTCATTTCTTCTTCACTTAGAAAACTTCCTCTATTCCAACAGAAAAACATGTGTCTCACCCTTGTCTTTCTACCTGTCCCCCTTTGTGCTGCCCTGATACTTTCTTCCCCTGGATAATCACTCCACTAACTGCATTGCCTCCAGGAATTATGCTCAGCTGCAGCAGTGCTGATATCTCTACTCCTTGGCTAGAAGAGTGTATATCAAAGACCAGAGGTGCCACCTTAACCTCCAAGAAGCCTACAGCTCACAACTTAAATTTACAGACAAAGAGACCAAAACCCCATACTGGTCCTGGGTTCAGTCACCTGCAAGGAAACAGGTATTTCTGCCAGAGGTTTCCAGAAGAGACATTCACAGTCTTCTGCTGCCAACCCATACAAAGATAATGGGATGCCCAAGAGAAAATACTGAATAACTGCAGTTGCCCTTCCCAAGTAACAGGAGCCTGTTTGGGTTTTTTCAAGACAGAAACAACCAAGAGTGCTCCAATTCAGATAATAAAGACATCTCACATGTTTCAATGCCAGCTCTGCCCCATCTAATTTCATGATGGGGAAATTAGGGCTGGCATGGATTCCTTAGTCTCAATTTCCTATCTTTTACACACGTAATGAGATCTATAAATGGTGTGTACTTTCAGAGAGCAAAATAAAGGAAACAAAATCACTGAGTATTTCAAGAAGCTGGATTATGAACTAGTTTTATATCCATCTAGACAAAGAAAGAAAGCTTTCTTTGTTGCTGAGGATTAGTCAAGTAACCCTGGAAAAGCCATCTGCAATTATTTTGCATTTCTATCTTTTGCATTTCCTTTAAATGTAAAATAATAACTATGTATTTAAGACATTACTTGAGCTTTTAATTTATGTTATCGATATGACTTACCAGGTTAAGAAAATATTGAGGGTACAATAAATCACACAACAAGACTCAATCCAGTTCAGATCAAATACATTCATTTCCTCTGGCCACAAAACGGGAAGTCATTCTGACTTCCAGAGCAATCATGAAAGTCAGGCAATATTTAGTTATTGGAAATGATGCACTGGCCCTAAATGGATGCATGTGCATGCTCATATGAGAATTAAGCTTTGATACACTAGTTAGACAGAAACTAATTCCATCCTGCTTATGATCACAAAACCTCTGAAAGAGAAGTTTAAGACAGCCATCAATAAAAACTGCTAAAAATAAGTAGCCTTAAATTCTATAATAGTTAAGACTGGCTGTAGCCAGTGAGTGCAACAGATCAAGAATATTATATTTGGCATATAACTTTTAACCTCCTCTGCACTAAAGAATTCAGGGAGTAGGTCCATCAGTACAATAGACTGATCTCCTTTTAACAGCGGAGACTGCCATTTTTATCTCTTTGCACAATGCTTTCAGTCACAAGTGTTATATAAGGACAAGTATTAATTACTGAGTGGGAAAAGTCCTAAAAAAGGAATCCAAATGCAAGTGTTCTCAAGCATTCAAGGGAACCAGTATATTTACGTGCAGTGTCTAATAAGAGGGGCTCCTTCAAATAGTTCATTCCTTTTAACAGCGGAGACTGCCATTTTTATCTCTTTGCACAATGCTTTCAGTCACAAGTGTTATATAAGGACAAGTATTAATTACTGAGTGGGAAAAGTCCTAAAAAAGGAATCCAAATGCAAGTGTTCTCAAGCATTCAAGGGAACCAGTATATTTACGTGCAGTGTCTAATAAGAGGGGCTCCTTCAAATAGTTCATTCCTTTCCTATTACACCTTTCAAAAAAGAGAGATCAAATTAATTTCTTTCTGGTTTAGGTGGGTGTGAGATAAGCTATTCTTAATCCCCTAGCCATTCCACAGGATCATGACAAAGATGGATGAAAGGAAAGACCTGAACTGCACAAGTTAAGCAGGAAATTATTTCTTAAATAATACATTTTTAAATATGGAAAAGGAAGAATGCAGATTTGGGGCCTTATGGGTCATCCTCAAACAAAGAGAGAAAATTTTGCAATATGCCAGATACCGGCAGGGTCAGAGTTCTAAGCAGCTTAAGACAAATCCAGTTTACTAACATTTTTAAAAAGTAGATAAAAGCTAATTCCCTGCTAGAAAATTAATCACTGAATTTATATTGCAAAAGCAATTGTGTGTTGCCTTTTGCTTCACTGAGTTTTCTGTCTCTTACATTACAAAGTTTGAGGTTTCTACTGTTTGCCCTCACTTCTTATGTGTGCATTAGTAGCTGAGTTTGCACTAGAAATCCATTACTCTATAGCTCAAGAATGTTTGTGGGAAAACACTTAGTTTCCTCCCATCTTTAATATCTTTAATGCTATTTCATGCCATCTATTTTATGTTATGTTTAGAGGTCTGGGTAATAGAAATGACTCATATATCCCATGCTTAGCACAAAAGCATGCCTTCTCTGGGTGGATAACCTGAACCATAGCAAAGCTATCTGACCCTTGCACTAAATTATAAACAGAAATTTCTTTGCATACCCTGCTAGTGTTGGGTGGTCTTCGTACAATGAAAAGTTATATAGACTCAGCTTTGAATCTGAAAATGCACTAGATCAAGTGGTGCTTTGGGAGGAGTCTGGTAGTTTCAGAAAGATTGTACAGACTTCCCGAGTGACTTAGCAGTAGTTAAGATACAGCCTCACTCCTCTTAATGTTGTCTCTTTTTTCCCTAGTAATGCATCTACTCCACAATAGTCAAATCCTGTGGGTCCTCCCTTGGCAAGCTCAGCTCTGAGTGAGGGCATAGTGAAAGCTCAATTGGCTCAATCCCTCTTGTGGCCAAGCTTGCAGGAAGAAGCAAAGTGTGGAAAGTCTTCTAGGGATGCTTTTTAGTAGCATTTCCCTTAAATATGTCCACAGGGGACAATAAAGGGGTGGGGGCAAGGGAAGGAGGGGTGTCAGCTTTGTCTCCCTGTTCAGGTCCTACAAACTAGGAGAGCTAATGTGATATACAGAAGGCTAAAGCCAGGTAGGCCAGTAGCTTTGGTTTTTTGTCAGCTTCATTCGGCCAGGGACAAATTTCACACCACAGTTCATAAGAAATGGACCACACAACTGCAGATGTCACCACTTTCTCAGCCAAATGCAAAACCAAAACTGCTTCTCAAAGATAAACATACAATGCTGTGTTTACATAACGAATTCTAAGTGCTTCTCTGCATATGCATGAGGAAGAGGCTGAAGCCAAGCCACCGATCACCTGATATGTTAGTCCTACACGATTTAATGTACTATTGACAGGCACTCAGACACCATAATGATAAGTGTAAGCAAAAGACCAATATGAAATAGAAGATACCTATTTCTTTATGTAACAGTGACTCATTTACTCATTGGAGCAACTTTTTTTATGCTAGTACAAACCATCTAAATGTTCATTCAGGATTCAAGGAACTAACATGAACATAAAGCTAACCTAAGCCCTAAAGATTTGAAGTGTTACTGCAGCAAACAGGCAGGGGACAATAAATTCAGCTCTGCATACCTCCAGAAGAAGCTGGGTCATTTTTCTATGTGCTGGTTTAAAAGCAAACCAGTGAGAGACTCCAAGTCAGAAGTACAATTTAATAGGAAAAACAAAGCAACAACAAATGCAACAGTACAAAAAGAAACCACTGACAGAATCAGAAAGCAACCTGACAACCTGTCAGTCAGGGTGTTGGTAGTAGTCTGATGAAATGGTGGCTGCAGTCCTCCTGGAGTGATGGGTCTGTTGGAACAGTGATCCCACAGATCTGCTCCTCTCCTGAAGGTCCAGCAGCAGCTCTTGTCCTCTGGGAATCCAGCAGGCAAAGGGCCTTTGTGCTGGTCCAAACCCCAGCTTATAGCCCTGTGGGAATTCTTGGCCCCTCACCCCCACCTGGGAATGCTTGGCTCCCTCCCCTTGGGGTGAAGCATCTCACAATGTAATGGGTAATACTATGGGTCATGCATGGGTCCCGGACAGCCCATTAAACAGAGACAGTCCCCTTAGGGAGCCATCAGGGACAAGGAGATAATAATCACTGCTCCCACCTGCTTTAACAGCTTGTGGAGTTGACAATAGAATACATAGTATTGGCTACCCCCACACTGCAACCCAGGACATTCTACAGTACTCTTTACAAGTGGTAGCAATATTGTATCTGAAAGACAGTAAGTCTATTTTGTTTAGTGATCCCAGACCTAAGGACAGTAGATAGAATGCACTCTCCAAACTTTCCTACCACATCTAGATTTTCTAAACTACAAGTCAATACCATTTCCTTTTATCAGCTACGGTTCGTGAAAATAAACCACAAAAAATTCCCTACCTGACCAAACCATTAAGTGACATTTTGATAGTTTGCGTAAATCCTCGGTATCCAAGAGCCATATATGCTTAAATGAAAAACACATTATAGGCAGGCAGACATAGCAATCTGTGCTAAAAAAAAGGGTGTTACACTGCAGCTCTGAACTGGCATCGTCCAAGCAGAGGTCTGAGGAGCAATCAGAGAAGCAGAGTGCAAGTGCTTGGTAGGAGGAGACATAGTTTACCAGAGACAAAGCGTCAGCTTTGCAAATGACTGAAAGGAGAAATACAAGAGACATCTTGGCAAATGAAAAGACACTGGACAGGTGAACACTAGCCCTCTCACAGCACAGCGCAGCTTCATATTTTTAAAGGATTCATTACAAGGCCAAAAGGCTCATGGACACAGTTTACAGTCAGGGGAGCAAGTTTATTTACACATTGTGTAAATAGCAGCAATTGACTCACAACTCAGTACGCCACCATGGGAGGGGGTCGCTTTAGCAAACTGTTTTGACAAAGTAAATCTCAGTTGTAGAGCATTTTAAGCCACAACTGTATGACTAAAATGGACCAGATCCATTCAGCAGGTTGCAACCATGCTGCAATAGCTTCACATTTAAACCTACTCCCAGGATGTTTTTCCGTCCAGATGAATTCTCTGCTGAAATTGGGTTCCTGTTACAAGCTCCTGTGCTTTTGCTTGACCACATCAAGCTGGAGACAGAGTTACACTACCCATCCATGCAAGGAGCTTGCTAACTTTAAAGACCATGGTACTTTCTTTCCTGGACCATTTTACACATGTAGCCTCTCCAAAGCACCCTAGACACAATTGTAAGAAAAAGAACAGGTGCCTCAACTTGTATCACAGTTCAGAGAGACACGCATCCTCAATACATGGGCAACAATGGCTATTTGGATTGACATCAACAGACTAAAGCAGCTGTTTCTATTTCAAATGGCTAGAGGAGGACACCTTTGTCCTGCTGACATCTCCCATGAAGGATGCTGCTAAGTTCTCTGTCACATAATCTGGTAGGAGGTTAATATTCATAACAGAATTCCTAAAGGGTGACCTCTCATGTATAGGACTGATGGACAAGGGACCTCAAAGATAATCTAGTTCCAAACCCCCTGCCAAAGCAGGGGACACCCACTAGACCAGGTTGCTCAACGTGGCCTAATCTCAATCTCATCTGTTTCTTTACACTCATTCTTTTCACTTGCTGCTCTGCATTTCCTCTCCTTTAGGATAGCCTTCACTCCTTGCCTTGAAAAGTAGCTCCTATTCCTTCCCTCTTCTCCCCATACCCTCCATTCCCCAAGCAACATTACATCATTCTCCCAGCTTTGCTTCAGCAGCACTCCCTTAGTACTGCCCACCACACTTTGACACACAGGAGAAAGTTATTAAGTTGAATATACAAAGTATATTCTACACGTCTGTAAAAGGCACAAATATCCCCTCTCATGCCTTCAAGGCTGGCAGTAAATATACCAATCCCCATCTTACTGATCCCCATCAGGTGTAAACGGGTACAGCTCAATTGAATCCAGTGTTTCTATCCCACTACCAGCAAATGGAGGTAATTATTCAAAGCCTGAAAATGGGAAACAGGTTGGCTTCCGCACGGCCACCCACAAAGACAGGATTTGACTGACAGCATTTCATTCCTCAAGTCCAATGCACATTTCCTTCAATAACCCCATCCAGCTTTGTTTTATGTGAGCTGGGAAGCCAGCTTCAAGGTTTTCTTTTGTGCTGGATAACAGCCATAAGAATCTACTTGATTTTAATTATGTGGTATTCCACATATCCAGCATGCTGAAGCCATATGTACTTGTATTTACAGTGTTCTCAAAAAGACCCACTTCTGCACATGGTAACTTTGGACCTTGATTTTATACTGCACACTAGCAACTGTGCCCTTTTGCCAGCTCTCCAACTCACTGCTGTTTTGCTTCCATTGCCTGTGTGATATCAATGGTAGCTGCCAGCTTGCTGGTGCAGACTGGAGTGGTTTGAGTTCAGCTCAACAGCTGTTGACTCATACTTGAAGTATCAATCCCAGGTCTGGTCTCCTGGAAGGACTTTTCATTAAGGACAGAGAACACCACTTTAAGGAGCTGTGCCTGTTCCCCGATCACAGCCTTATGGCCTCATTGAGTTGTCCATCATCAGATCTAAGGATGCCAATTGTTTCCCCAAGCTTAGAAGCTGCATGATATCAGGTACTACTTAGGTCAGGTAGACGTAGTACCTGAGCTACATCATAGCAAAGGCTGGTCTACAACATGCTAACAGTTTTCTTCAGTGATAGTGTAGAAAAGACCTGCTTGAAACTCTAGTTAACTTTTTGGGGTCTTAAAACTTCTCTGCCAGCTTTAGCATAGATGGTTAAATAGCTTACGTAGCATCACAAAAAAAAACACATCAGAAACACATCCAGAAATTACATCTGAAGGTGAGGACCCCCTATCATGTCATGATCCATTAACTCACCCCAGCCCACCCACAAATCAGAACTAGCATCTCATGTCCAGTGACAACACAGAGTGCCTGCATCATCTCCTTGCTGGTCACAACATGCTGTCCTGCCTGCACTAGCTTGGAGTTCATTTCAAGGGTACTGTCACAATCAGATGGCTCATAAGCAGATCCCCTTCTGCCTATGCACAAATTTATAGCACAAATTTGGATCTTTCCATTGTCTTTTACAGTTTCACATACTCTCAGAAAGCACCACCTTGGCTGAAGCTAATTACCCAGCTATAGCCCACAAGGACAAATGCACCAGCAGCTGCTAGCAACCTGTTTCCCGTACAGCCACACTTAGTCCAACCCAACACATAAAAGAAAAGAATTTGTTCCCATTGACTCTCAATAAAGGTGACATTTGGATGGCGAGTTTTGTGTCATGGCCTCTAGCAGCCTGACAGCTAAAAAGATGCAAGGCAATTGATCGTTGACTGAAACTTCCCAGTTGTGTCCCAAAGCAAAGCATTTACTCTTCTCCACTAGCACACACTGGACTGAAGATGACCTTAGTATTTCTAGCAAGAATTTTCTAACATACCCATAGCCCAAGTCTCTCTAACTTTTCCTTACAGCCATGAGCAGTAAATCAAACAGACTTCTGGCCCACCTTTGTCAGGAGTTTAACTAACAACCTATAACTGTTTCATTACCAAATGCAGACTTTCAGGTCCCAAAAGACATTGCACTTTACAGGGAGATGATATGCTGAGAAAACTATCCATGGTTTTCCACTCACTTATTAAGGGAGCAATAAAACAGCTGTATTCAATTACTTAAACTGTTAAACGGTGAGACAGAAGGAAGTGACTTACACACATATTTAGACACATGCAGTCTGCTGAACAGATCAATTAGGGAGACAAATTTACAGTAGACAATCTCATCATAACAGTGGTTATTTATCTGCTATTAACAGCTCAGAAGCACTATCATGTCAGAGCATGAGGCAGAGATTTCCTTCTAACTTCTCCACTGACTGACACACTCGTTCAGCAAACCAATCCAACTCTTTGCAAATTCATCCAGCGGTTTGACACAAGTGTGACATCCCTCATTAGGGGTGACTCTGCCAAGTTATACTGTAGTCAAAATCAGGGTTCTGGAACTGCCATTTCCTCTTGCAGGGAAAGGAGGAAGTCTTTGGATGAAAGCAAACAGGGTAGCTGTATGCTAAAACCAGTGGCAAATAGCTTCCACTAAACACAGGATTTCAAGAAAGAGAGGCATCATAATAATAAGGTCTCTTCCACACAATTTCAACGATCAGAGGTCTTTTCACTCTGCTTTATTGATTACTTAGAACCAGCCTGATATATTTAACTAAAAATCAATGGGAAAAATAAAGGACTCTCTACTTGACTCAGAGGAATAATTCCATTCATGGGATAAGAGACCCTAATGAGGCAATTCAGTATTCAAAGAGAGCTATTAGCAGTGAAGGAATGAAGTGTTTGTGTAACAAAATGATGAGCACTGAGTGCAGATGGAGGAAATGGTGTTTTGTAAATTCAGAATCCGTGATTTTAAAAAAATCTTTAAATACTCCATACAGATATGCTGTCTGCAATATTTAGCATGATTTAGGGTCTCATTCATGCCATTTGTTCCCCAGATGGGGCACCTGCAAAAATATGCTTGAAGCCAGTAGAAGCACTTGCGCACAAATACAGATCATTTATTCATACAGGCATGCCCAGTACTTCCTCTTGTAAGAGTCAACACTTTTCAGACTCCAGCACTTCCGCTAACAAAATAAACAGCTGAAAGAGTCTACAGACTGCACAGCTATTATTTGTAGGCCCATCTGGACAGGGACTGATTTAATGAAATGTTGCATGATGGTCATGTTTTTACCTTGAGGGCCAGGATGAGGATAGGAACCCAGTAAGGCAGAAGTCTGTCCTACCAGTAAACTCCAGTTGGTTGCAGATTTACAGGGCTTTATCTGAATGGAGAGTACTTGGTGTCCACAACCAGCACAACCCTACATGAGGCAAGAGGCAGCCTGACTGCCACTCCCAGTTCTGCCACATATGTGTCTTGCTAACCTGGCCAAAACCAGGGCACATATCCACTCTCTGCTCAACCCACCACAACTCCTGAGCAAGAGGCCTGCAAGAACACAGTACAGCTCTGCTAGATATGAGCCAGCTTGAGTTAAACTGGGAAGCAGTTTAAAAAGGAGGGAAGATTTTCAGAGAGGGAATAGACTTTAACCATCTGATAAAGCTTGGAAAGCACACCTTTTCAGGCTCAAATCTACACGTTTACTTGGGCAACTAACAAACTCCAGGCAATGTATGGTCTAGACACAATTACTCTAAAGGTCTAGGCACAGGAATCATGCTCTTCTTCAGCCACATCAGTGTAAAAAGCTCCACCTGTCTCTGCCCAGCCTTACACTCCAAGCTGCAGCTACTACTGCACTTCGCCCCACTATGCTGCTCTGATGTCTCTCTCTGTGGGTTATGCAGCACTCAGCTGCATAACTGAACTATCTGGATTAATAAATCTCCTTGGTCAGCAGG
>NW_008662253.1:109913-141473 GCF_000695815.1 Acanthisitta chloris
GAGAAGACAGGATGTAGTGTGGGGACAGGCCTCTGGAAGAGACACAAGGCAGCGGGGAAATACACCCAAAGCTACAACAAAAGGAGGAAGCACAATTTATGTGTTTCACTGGGGATTTAAGATTCAGGATCAGACTTCAGCATTTCCAATTAGGATGATACTGAGAGATCTGAAGCAGAGCAATGATTTTGTGAAACAAAAAAAAAAACCAAAAACAAAAAACCAACAACAAAAATTAAACCCCAAACCAGTCAACAAACTCCACATACTTCTTTGCAACTGGGTATTTGTGCCCCTTTACAGATGCCTGGCAGTTTATTCTGTGGCCCAATGGATGCCCTGCCTGATGTACTGGATGACAAATCGCATTTTGATATAAGGGTGTGTAGATTTAAATTATTCTGTTGGGAGGACTTTGATTACAACTGCTATGCAACTGCATTTATTGTTTGGGCACAGCTTGGCTCTGCTTAGAGTTTTTTGATCTGCAGAAATTTTGCTTCAGGTGATGATTTACTCTGGTTTTTCTCTTTTTAATCATATATATGCAAATGTTTCATGGCTATAGATTAAGAGAAAAGTCCTTTCCAGGAAAAATAATTGATTAAAAGGCAAAAAACAAAGAGTAAACTTTCACAGTGGAGAGAGATCATCAGCTGATTTCCTCAGGGAACTGCACTGACATTCAATACACTCATAAATAAATGGCAAAAGGTGAGAAAGTTTGCTGCTGATAAAAAAATTATTTAAGACAGTAAGAATGAGAGCAGACTAGGCAGAACTGCTAAGAGACCATACAAGATGTGGTGACTGGGCAATAGAATGGCAGATGAATGGCAATTTAGATAAAAATGCATATTGAGAGGAAAAAAAATCATAAATTCACATAGGAAACAGTGGACTCAACCCTGAAAATTATCATCCTGGAACGATATTTTAGCACAGCCTAATGCTAGTTCCATTAAAACATCAACTCAATAGGAGTCAAAATAGCAAAAATGAAATAGAAGACAGTAAAACACATATTATCAAGAACAAATGAACAACACAAAACCTAATTATGTGATCATATGAATCTATCTATGGCTCTTCCATATCTTCAATATAGCCTGTGGTTCTTTTTCCCTCATCTGATAAATGTTGTATTAGAACCAAAAATATTCAAAGGCAAGTACAATGACCACAGCTACAGATCAGCTTCCACACATGGAAGGATTTCCCTATGTTCCCTTTGATTTGGAAAGGGATTATCTTAGTGCAAGTAGGACACTGATCCACAAATCAAGAGTGGCCAAGACCAGATAGACAGGCATCAATTACATACCATCTCTTCTAATACAAAACTGAAGGTCATAAAATGAAAGGAGTAGGATCCCAGCCCCAAGGTAAGGTAAAGGAGATGGTTCTTCATTAAACACGTAGTCAGCGTATGGAATGCCTTGCCAAAGGATATTATTGTTGCAAATAAGTTTAGATGGGTCTAAGAGAAGACCAGACACTTAGTTGAAAGAAAGGTACTGAGGAGAAAAAGGGTCTGAGAAAATAAAAAAAGTCAGTGGAAAATCTGGCATATGCCTGTCCTTCAAGCATCTGCCAGTGGCTGCCGTTGTCAGAGGACACTGGGGCAGGTGACCTTTGTTCTGAACCAGTGCAGCTCTCTTTCTTGCATCTCTGCCCTTTTGTCCTGTACTCTTGCTGGGTGACACAGTATACTCTGGCTGTTTGCTTTTGGATGGATCAAATGTCCTATTTTTAAACACATTAATGAATAAAAATTGAATTGATTTCAAAAGCTCATCTTCCGCACTGTAAGAGCTGCAGCACAGGCCCAGAAGGGACTTTACCTCATGCTTGAAATGTCTGGCAAACCATTTTGTACAAAGCTGATGATAATGAATCCAGCAGCTCATTTTCCTGAGAAACAGGAGCTCATGATTCCTTTGTCCAGTAGGAAATTCACAGATAAAATGTTCAGCCTTGCAAGAGAACCAAACTTCAAAATGAAAGGATTTCTACTTAGATATAAAAGCCACCTGAGTCAATAAGCATGAAGTCTTTTAACTCTTCCGAGATCTAGGTAGAAGAGGCTTTACCTCACCCTCAAGAACAACTTTCTTGGTGGAAGAATCAGCATGCTGCTTCCTCATGAATATGAATGTGTACCTGCTGCGGAAGCTGGACATACACAGAGATGCCACATAGATATTCAAGGGTAAATAACATGGATAGAGCAGAGTCAATGCCAGTTTTCCAGCTTTATCTCTGAGGATAAAAGGATTGTCTATTGGAAAGCCTCACCCTCAAGAACAACTTTCTTGGTGGAAGAATCAGCATGCTGCTTCCTCATGAATATGAATGTGTACCTGCTGCGGAAGCTGGACATACACAGAGATGCCACATAGATATTCAAGGGTAAATAACATGGATAGAGCAGAGTCAATGCCAGTTTTCCAGCTTTATCTCTGAGGATAAAAGGATTGTCTATTGGAAAGAAATTAATGACTGAATAGCAGTGAGGCAATACTCAGAAGGGTTCTGCAATGCAAAACTGGCAGGACTTCACTTGGATAGCACTGTGTCAGGATACATCAAATAAAATATGTCTTACCTTCTTCAAGCTTTGACTGTGCCTGGCCTGACAGGGAATTAGTGAGACATTTCTATCTATCTGCTGACATATATTACTGAAACAGTGTTGTTATAGTTTTTGAAATGTTGTTCACAGTTTTAGCTATTTTCTGTTTTAAATTCAGTGACAGTCCTGCAAAAACATTGAGAACCAAATGGCCATAATGTGTTCTGCAGACATATGATATACCCTGAGGAGGGATTTAATGGCAATGAACATAATAAGGCTTTTTGAGCAGAGTGAGATGTGGTATGTATTTTATCTTAGCAGATTTTAACTAAATCCCTGAAGGTTCTTTATGTGGGAAAAGTTTTTCTGTTTAAGTGAAAACCTAGCTGAATTTGAAAGGATGTTCTAATTTTGTTATCTTCCTCTAAAAAGAGCACTGAGGGTTTTTTAACTCCCCTGTCTTGCCAGGGATCCTCTAGATGCTGGATCATTTTCATTAGCAAAGACTAATGGAGAAAAGAGGGACTAGAGTATTTAGGATGTAAGCAAAGATTAAGATGGCCTTCCTTTCAGGTCTCTGTGTTTCCACAACACTACCCTTTTCATTTGTACAGTTAGGCATTACTAAGAACCTGATTCAGCTCCCAGTGAAACTAGTGGAAGATATCTCCAAATCAGGGATCTCTGAGAAGGCAGAACTGGTGAAATACAGTATCACATCTACCCACAACGTAAGTCCAGTAGAGTCTTCCCTTCCAGCCCAAGGAAGATGCTAGGAACTTCTAATGTTCATAGAATCATGAAGGTTGGAAGAGATCTTTAAGATCAAGCCCAACCACTAAGCTGTCACTACACTGTAACCTCTAAACTCTATCTTCCAACATCAGATCCAGATGCATCTTAAACACTTCTAGGGATGGTGACTCCAACACCTCCCTGGGCAACCTGTACCTGACTGCACTAACTGTGAAAAAATTACTTCTAATACCTAAGCTGAATCTCCCCTGTCTCAGCTGATGGCCATGATGTTTTACTAAGACCAAGACCACCATTTTCAGGGGCACTATGGTCTCAGATCAGCTTAGATCAGTGCTGAAATAACACCTTATTTCCAAAGTCTAGCAAGTCTTTACCACTAAATCCTCTGAAACATTTAAAAGGCAGCTTTGAAATGCTCTTCTTTTTATAGCAGACAATAACATGTGTGCAGGTGTGAGAATGCCATGGGGATCCAAGGCACTTCACTAAGTTAATGTGGCCGTGCTGGAGTCATACTGTGCAGGATCACTAGGTATTTTTGCTTAAGACAACTTGGATGTCTATGTTTAAGCTCATTTGTAAGATGCACTGCAGAAAGCTTCTTTATCTACTTCATATCTTGCAATTTTTGTCAGTCTTTTCAAAGATATGCCCATAGCCCAATTTCACAAATTAAATCCAGGGAAATTCAGGACTCTCAGAAGTGTTGCCTATGTGTTTTACCCACTCCTCTACTAAGAGTGCATCAGATGAGCTATACTGTTCATGGCCATCATCAGTCTAGTGGTAGCTATGATGTTTTAGGGTGCATGGTTTTAGGTTCATGCCCCAAATACTTCTTGTACCATCACACTTTGGGAAATGCTGACAAGAAACAAGAAACTGCAAGTTTCAGTCTTGAACATGTGATCTGCCCAGTGGAATTCACAAGCTTTTTTTTTTCAGGGATTAAATTTATACATTATAAAAGTACACACTTTTTAGTTCCGTCAATGATTTCAACTTCCTGACCCCAGGTAGTTTCCAGAGTGAAAGTACTGAGATTCAAAAAAAAGAAGTATCTGGCTTAGAAATGTTCTGAGCTGGCGCACAGTGCTGCCCACACAACCAAAATCTTGCATCAGCATCTCCTGGGTGCACTATAAAACACGACCTGCTTCACCTTAGGCTGACTGGCCCCTTTTCTATTAGTTCCATCTCTCTAGTTAGGGATCTGAAGAAAGTAACCCCCGCATGTTAGCATGCCAATTTCAAACACCCTTGTCTAGGGTGGTGTCACTCACGTTTGAGGTGAGGCCATGATTACAAAGCACCAAGATTGCTCCTGTACACTCAAATGTAATGAGCGCCAGTAAGACCAGTAAGTCTCATCACTGCCAGGATAGCAAGAGGAGCTTTTGTCTGACAGGTCATCATGGGGTACATATCAAGCATCCTGCTGCCACTTTCTTGGCATGTATCTAAGCACTCGCCCTGAACCCTGTACCCTGGGGTCTGACTGAACCCAAGCAAATTCCTCCTTTGACCAGTGAATACCTTCGACATTATTAGAGAAGTGATATTATCGAAGTCTTATACTCCATAAGGTTCTGGGAAGGACAGCCTCCTTCCACTCTCCATGCACATAACTCACCATATAAGGCAATCCCTGCTGTTAAATAAACCTGAACATGCAAGCTTACCAACTGTGACATCTCTCCTCAATGTGTTCTTGGCCCTGCCATGCTAGCTGGCATGCAGAAACTTACAGATACAAAATGAGTGGGAGGAAGGGAAAAAATATTTATTGAATTCTTCCCAGTTATACACTACAGAGAATACATACAAGATTTAGGTTTGACCAATAACTGTATCTTAGCAGAAACAGCAACCTGAGCCCTGTAGCAAGTGTGTTTCATCAGCTCCAATTAAAATACTGAGAGTTTATCACCCACTGAACTCAGTGCTTCAGGCAAAACCTCTCATGAGGCTGCAAAATAAATCCAACACATGAATGATACATTGCAAAGCTCCTTTATGGATCATCTTACTGTCATGCCTACCCATGTCTTGGACTGTGAAAAGTTTCTGATTCTTACTATGATCAGCTGTCAGTCAGGTGGATAAAAGACAAAACTTAACAGCATTTTAATACATGTTATTGTCAAGGGTTGTAAAGAAATTGAACCTACTCGTACATCTACTCTAGACCATTTGAAAAGGCAGATGATGGGATGACTTTTCCTGCTCCCATCACAGTGTGTGACTGCAGCACTACACAAGGATTACTTTGCTCCAGAGTCCTCTGTAACAGTACACCACCACTGCAGCACTCGTCCTGTTTGTTTGGTTCACAAAACCAGACAAAGGGTCAAAACCAAAGCTGCACTATACCCAAAACCATAGGCTCTCTTTGGAAACTTGCAGAAGGATTTCATACAGATGCCTCGTTGCTGTAACTATGAATACACACTTCTAACTGCAACCCAGTTCTTGAATATGAGCACAGTTCAGAAAGCCATGCTGTGATGCAAACTTCTTTACCCTCAGACATAGCTTTCAGGAGGAAGTACCTCGCTATTCTTAGACATTTTAAGATGTTCTCAGGTCTTTCATTGTCTGACTAAATCCAGTGCCTAGATGTGGTATGAACTATCAAGGCTCCAATGGGAAAATCCAATCCCTTAAAGACCAAGAGCTATGTTTCCTACCTTTCATGTTCCAAGCCACTCAGATGGCTTCACTGCTCAGTGTGACAGATTAAGAACTCAATGGCTGGAAATAGCTTATAAAGGTAATTTTTATCTTAGGAATAAACCTTAGAAATTTAATGTTAGATCTATAGTTTCAACTTTTTGAACTTTTTCTAGCACTTCCCAGTAATTTTGGTATTTTCCATACAATTTTTCCATTTTTCAGAGCATAGTTATAATAAAGTGATGATTAATTGTACAGAAGCCTAAACACCATGGGGGAAGGGAAAGGGAGAAAGGGAAAGGGAAGAGGAAGGGGAGCTCTTACTTGATGCCTAGCAGCAAATACATACTTATCTGCACAGTATTTGAAAATCAAGCACTAATGCCAGCCCCATTCCCTAGTCATTCACTTAAGCCCAATTCTGAAATTGCACTGTGACTCTAAGAGCCATGTCTCAGATAACTCTCTAGTAAAAGAAACCAGACCATATTCAAAAACCACTTCAATAACACTTCCTTAACTTAGGTTCTACAACAAGTGCTGAATGTGTTTCTAGCTCTATCATTCTGCAGTACTGGCACAGCTGGGTCAACATTCCCTTTTGCACGGGGAGTTTACCTCTCAGCCCAGGCTAAGGGCAGCACACCTGCAAGTCCTAACAAGTACAGTGCAATCAATGAAAGCAGGCAACCACTGGGAAGTTTGTTTGTTAGTTAAAGGAAGATACCAGAATCAGTGATAGAAGATGCAGCGATACAGAATTAAAAAATCTATCAGGACTAAAGATGACAAAGTTAATATGAATGAAGCAAATTATTTTTCCTCAGAAATGCTATTTCCTTCACTGGCTTCAAGCTTTTAGTTTATAAGCTTTTCTTCAGTTGTGTGGTAACAGAATACTAGAATTCAGGTACTGCAGCTTGCCTTGCCATGATTAAGCTGGAGGCCTTGTCAGGCAATTTTGTGTGTTAATAGAACAGCCCAACTCCACCTGTGGAAACAAAGCAACTGCCTGGCCATGTGCTGCAGAGAGTGAGCAGAGAATTTACACCAATAGTACAGGTCACGAGCAAGTTAGAAGCAGAGCTTGTTCCCATTGTTCTTTTATGGCCACTTTGACCAATTACTTTAATGATCATATAGAGGACTCCTGTGTCAGTCTCTCAACCCTATCTATTTCACCGTTAATGACCAAGCTTTTTACCTTTTTACTATTTTGGCAGTCGTTGAAAACTACAAGGTGCTGACTGAGAAGGAGAGAGAGATGCCAGACCTTCACTAGCTACCCCATCTGCTTCCTGCAAGCAAGACAAACGAGAATCACCTACTATATTTTCAGGCATGGAATATGTATCACTTGATCAGTGCTGTCACAAAGGCAGCCCAAAACATTTCCTGCATCTAAAGGTGCAGTATAATCATTCCCAGAGTACAGTGGCAGGTGTTGAATATCAGAGAAGTGCAAGACTGGGCTCCACACTTACATCTCAAGTTATCTGCTGCCTTCATAAAGCACAGACACAGCTCTTTAGGTTTCGTTGTGAACTGATACATTGGCATTTCTCCCTCATTATTGTAAGGATTCATAAGAGTTGAGTTTCTCCTCATATGGGTTGGAATGATATGGAGGGAAGAATTACACCAGCTCTTTTAATAAAAAGCCCAGAAAAATAAGGCAAAACAAATTCTGAGTCCTTGATGAACAGATTAAACTGTCCTCTATATCGCGCATAGGTGTTTCAGAATCCAAACCTTTCACTCACATCCACAAAGATCTCCCTGACTTTAAACTTCATTTGAACAGCTGACATGAGAGCTCTGTTGTTAGAGTAGAAGGGGGAGGCAAGCTTTGGAATATAAAATTAAAGGACTTATTATTGGTTTCCCAAAAGGCTCAGTCAAGATCTTTACTGCACATTCACAGTTCCAAATGAAGGCCTGTACAAAAGCAAAATGATAAACATTTTTGAGAAGCCAAACATCAGATTTGTTAGGAAGCTCTGTACAGAATAAAGAAAGGTTCAGCTGCAAAACTCACCTCTATGTTCATGTGCAAGTCTTTCCCAGAGTTGAGCAACACCCAGTTTCTGAACCAGGCACTTGCACCCCATCAAAAGAGGTATCTGTTCTATCCTTTAAATTTCAAACTGAGTCTGCTATCCAAAGTTAAGGATTCTAATATCTGGTGGTTTTATTTGGGCATAACCATAGTTCTGAGCAAAAACAACAGCATTTTTTCCTTGGCAAAACCATTCCAGATCTGTATTAAAGACAGCAATGAAAGAAATTATTTTGCTTAACAAGTAATGACTTCTGCAGGATCCATGGACTGCTAAAGTAATTGCTTTTTATTTTACTGCACGTGCAAAGGAGGAGTAATTCAAGTAGGGTCTGTAAATATCCATCTTTAGCAAACCTGTCCAGCATATGCAAGTGCTGCCTCAGATCACATTAAGAGTAATGTGTGAATCAATAGAGATCATTCTGTGGTGTCTGAGATTCATTTGCAGTGTCAGATCCATTTTAGAAAGATACCACGTCTCATTTTCACCATAAAAAGTAACCTGGAGAGGAATAAAACATGGTGGAAATGTGGTTTCATTGTGACTCAATGTTGGCTGCCACACTGGGAACTCCCTGTCCAAGCACTTTATGTACACCCAAACATACAAGACACCTTATTCTTTCCAGTGCAGGTATCTTCAGGATTTTTCTGCCAAGAGGGGAAAAAATAATATGACAAAAGGAATGACATGTAGGAGGTAGATGTTATGAGTGGCCTTGAGAGCCTCAAGTGAGGCAGGACCACCTAAATCTTTCAGGAGGCCAATCCTCCATAGCCTAGGGATTACGACACTGACCTGGTATTGGCACCAAGCTGCCCTGTGCAGAGAGGTCTCTTCCCATGGTTCAACTAAGGGTAAAGTTGAAGGGAAAGGTGGAAGAGCTATGCAGACAAGGGTTGCAGTGTTCAAAAGAAAGCTCATTACTCTTATTAGACAAGAAGGACACTGAGAATGAAGGGATTGGCTGTTGTTTAATACTGGTGCTTCACAGCAAACTTTCCATGGCCAACATTTTTGGTTACAGACCAGTCCAACAGCTAAACATATATCCAAAAAATTGCCTGTAAAAATAACCTGGCAAGTAGACTAGGTTGTCACAATAGATACATATTTTCCCTGGACTTTCTGTCTTCTACCACGGAAAGGGCTAACCTATGTACATTTTGCATTAACATGTTACACCTGATGGTGTATGTGTCATATTGCTGTCATGTACTGGTATCATGGAATTTGAGCCCCCTTGATAATGAATTCAAATGCAATACCAAAATTCTCTCACAAAACAGCCAATCATTAAAATCTCCAGTATGAAGATGAGACAACTGAGAAAAACAAAAGTTAAGCCACTTACCCACAACCATGCAAGGAGACTGCAACTGAAATGGGAACTGAGCTCATATTTCATGAGTACCCAAAAGTCCTCCTTTTTCCCTCTAAACAGGAATATAGTAAAGCTGTTATACCTAATTCAGTACTCAAGAAAATATTTCAGTGAACAGTTTTGCTACAAGCCATGAGAATTACCAGAACAGGGGAAAATTCACAGTGGCCCTGTAAACTCCTGCAGAGGTGACAAGTTTGACACTTGGGTCCAAAATCTTTCCAAAGAACAAGCTCACAGGTACCAGTGCACTGAGCACTTACACAATGCACAAGAGAGTCACCCCTATTCACTTCTCAGATCACAGAAGGAGTAATCAGAAATTATGCAGAGTATTTTTCAGACAACCGTATTTATAAAGAAGTCACATATCATGCACATCATGCTAAACACAAAGCCACTCCAGTAACAATATACTCTCCATAGCTTTTACTTTACTGGAGTTTCACAGAATTTATCAATAATCAAATTATTTAAAAGCAGTCAGTGAGCAAAATTTCCAAACCATTTTGACTGCAAAGCACTCACCTGCAATTTGTCAGGGAGACCTAAAAAAATGGCAACTAAAAGCATCGTTACTACGGATCCCATAATCCTAAAATTGTCTCATCCATCAAGCCATAAAATAAGACACAAAGCAGGAGCAACATTTACATAAATCCATTCGCAGCATAGTCTATCTAATGAGTAAGATCCTGTTTGTTATTCCAATCTTGCTTGCTTGCTTAAATACACCAACATTTAACACCGCTAAAATTGCATTTGGTGAATTAGAAACACGAATTAACAGATGTAACAAAGAGAAAAGGAGGGACTGTGTTAAATGTCTGTTTGGCACCGAGGGGAGATGTTGTTTGTGTTTAGATAGCCAGAAGCAAGACTGTGGGTGTAGGCACTGTAAAACCATTGAGTCAGTGTACAGTGGATATTGTAGGGTTGCAAGATAAAGGACGGACTAACAACAGAATGTGCGGCTGCATGAAAAAAGATACGTGTATCAAGACCCCCAGAAGACTACGTGACTGCTCCCCACGACCACCAGAAAAGGACAGACAACTCCCTAGCAACAACAAGTGCATGCAGAGCAAAACTTATATCGGGGAAATAAAACTGGGGGGGGATTTCTCAGAAATGGGACAAAGGGTGTATAAAAGGGGGAGCTAAAAATCAACAAGGTGTGTGCTGTTGGTGGAGCAGACACTCCCCGGCTGCCCAGCGCTGTTTCGCTTGCTGTCGCTTGCTCAATAAATAAATTTTCCTAAATTGGACTGGCTCCTGCCAATTTATTGGGCCACAATTTACAACAGTCCAACGCATGGGAGCTGAATGTCAGCACTTGTCGAGTTAGATAAAACAGACATGAGAAACTGTCCACTCATAAAACCAGAAGTGAACAACTGAATTAATACTAACATGGGAAAAATGTCCAGTGTCTTATACCTTGCTGCTCCTTATTATGGTATAAAAACACTGGGACTGGCATGGCTTTGATAACAAGCTATGGGTACATTTGTTTTATACCAGGATGAAGGCCACGTGAGCTGGCGTGTGCCCCTCAGATCTGTGCAACCTCCAATGAACAGCAGGCCCAGGGCAAAATCCAAGATGAAGAGGGGCACTTCCCATCCCCTTTTAGGGGTTCAGGCCTTGTACCCTAGAACATTCACCACAGGTAAAGATATCAAATGCAATGGAAATGGTTGATTTCCTTCTGATTTAGTGAAGTGTTCTAGGAAATTTGTCTGTAGAGTTTACTCTGTTCTGTAATAAGTTTCTTTTTGCTAATGATTTAACCTTTAGATGACAGAAAAATTTTTCCTAAGCCCACATTATGCAGATAGCCAGTCCTTCTCCACTCTCCAAATGCTCAAGACTTACAGAGTCATGGCTCCCTGTCATGAGACACACCTCACTATTAACAGCCACTAATAAACTTCCTGACATCCATAAAGTACACAATGTCCAACTCTACAGCTTCAGCCTGCCCAGAGCTCTCATACATGGATAGTTTATATCTTTAGGCTTGTAATGGAAACCTGGAGATCATTCATACTCCCTTATGATAGCGTAAATCAGAGTAAATCAAGTCAACACTGCTTTCTCCCTGCCCTACCTAACAGAACCAGCTGTGAAGCACTAAACATGCACACAGGTCGTTCTAGTAAGAAACAGGAGAAAGACAGAAGAATTGGTATCTGCATTTTCTGCGATGTATTTGAATGTCTTTCAAAGTCTCCCCTCCTCATTTTTAGGTTTTCACGGGGCTAATTCCTGATGACCCATCCTGTTTTCCAGTTTAATGTGCCAGATTACAGAATGCCAGGTTTGCCTTGCTTACCCTTTGAAAAAACATATGACACCTCTGTTTCCCATACTGCATTGATTGCTTGTAGTCTAGTGTTTGGCACAGAGGCAAGCATCTGCAGCAGAATGCTTTGCTGACTGAAGCATGGATTTTATCCATAATGCAGGCAGGATTAAAAACAGATCTTGCAAGGAACAGCAGATACTCTTTTCTTGTCCACAGAAATGCTTGTATGAAGGTACTCAGCACCAAATAAAGAAACTGAAATAAAATATAATGCATGGATTTTGGTGGTTGCTTTTTAAAAGTGTATCCATATGTGAATTATAAAATGTGTTAAGGGAATATAAATAGAATCAAGAGACATAGAGATGTTAATCCATGCAGAGTACAGGATACCTACAGATTGAAATCTTCTGCATTTCTAGATGAGAAATTTAGGTATTAAATGGCAGATGCAGTCAAGAAATTATGTCTGTAAGTTCATTTTAGGTGAAGAATTTTGCCAGCAACTGCTCTCACATGAAAGCAGCAGGTACTATGTGTTTGGCCTCTGAATTCAAAGTGATAAGACAGTTAAAGGAGTTCCTTCAGCTCTCTGAATTGGCTCAAATTAATTAATGTTTCAACTTGCTTCTAATGTATGATTAGATGAATGCAGTGAGGACTGAATTAAATGAGAAAAATATGAAGGACTAATTATGTTTACGACACTGTGCTGAAGAATAGAAAAAGAAGAGACTATCTAAGCACCAGAATCATCTGAGACCCATTTTTTTTCTCTCTTATTAACAGAAAAGCCAAACAGTGCAATTTGTCAAGTGATACAAATCAGCTACATAATTCTTCTCAGACAGACTCTTGGACATAAAAGTGGATCATTGAAATCTAAGAGAATTAAAGCTTGTTAGGAAAGAACTTGCTTATCACTAGTAGAGTATATCCCAAATACAGATATTTAACCTGCTCCAGAAAGCTGAAATGATGTTATTATCCCAATACTCGGCCCAGGTTGCCTAGCAAATAGTTTATCACAGCCAGTGAATCCTAAGTCCTACACATCCAAGTCCTGTTCTTCTTTGCAAGGGAGTTTAATTGCTTTCCATGCATTACTGAGTTAAGGAAAAAAACCCACGAAAAATCCCAGTTTTTTGTTGTTATGAAAACACAGCAACTATACTTGCAGGTCCCTGGATTTTCTGTCCTGGAAGTGTACCCCAGCAGCTCCCACCACTTGGGCTGTGCCAAAACAGCTCATGAAGTCACTCACTCCCTCTCTCAAAGTTCACAACTAGCAGCTCACTTTCACCTTCTTTGAACTGCCCACCTCTCAGCACACCACTAGCTGCATTCCTCTCCTTGAGATCTTGTTTTCTCTTGTTTTCCATGACTATTTTCTCTGGGTTTACCTTTACAGACCTCCCTGAGCACCTCTGATGCAGCCATCAGCTCCATCACGCTCCTTATGCTTTCCACAGAACTGGGCCCTATACTCCTGAAGCTGAAAAGTGTGTGTGAAACATGAAAATACTTTGAACTGTTCAGATTTCTTTGCAATTTTTGGCAATTGGCCCGCACTCTCCAAGAGTGCAGTACTGACCAAGAAAACTCCATGTTCTGCTTATATCTCCATTCTGCAGCTATCATGACATCAGCTCCCTTTAATCCATTAGAAAGCTTGTCAACAGTGTTGTGCAGGTGCAACTAGACAGTTATAGACAATGTATGAGTATGAAATAGGAATTAAAATGTATCAGCCTTTCCACAAGTAGCACCTCACTTAGAAATAAAATTTTACAATGCCATTTGTATAGACATCACTAAAAGAGTCTCTTTTGTGACCTTGAGATTTTATCACAAGACAGCCAAACAAATCTTTGAGATATCTCCTGGGAAAAAGTTAGGAATAAAGAACATGTAGTTCTGGGCAGAGGGTCACCATGAATAAGACACATATAATCCAGATACACCCACACTACTAATACCATCTTAATCTTTAATGAATTGTTTAGTTACAGTAGAACCCCTTTTTATTATTAATAAAGGTTGCAGCATGTCCTCCAGCCTCCAGACCACATCTAGGACACTATAAAAAACACATAACAGTACCCGTAACAAACATGTTCTGTGAAATGGTCCCTGTCTGCCCTGAGGCATGACTAAGCTAAATAGTGTGGAAGGACAGCATGACTCTCACGTTAATTCTGAGCAATGAGGGTCTGGATTCTCCTGCTTATTTCTATGAAAATTCCATATGAAATTATTTATTGGTGGGCACATAGAAAGCCAGTAGGATAAACAGAAACAGAACCGAGAATTAATTTGCAGCTCGTTTTTCTAATCTCCCTCCCCTTTACAGTGATCTTTTAAGATTCAAATTAAGTCTATCAAAACCATGTGACAAGCATATACCAAAATAATGTGCTTCTTTCCCTTCATTAAACAGAAGGGAAACAAGATGCCAAATAGATCCAGTAATTTGCAAAACTTTGGAAATGCTAGACTTCCTTAGTTCTTCCCAAACATCTTCCCCACTGGAGTGCTGTGGATGTTCTCCATGGAGGTCTCTGCAGGCAGTGCTCTGTGGAATGCTGCTGGTTCTCCATCCTGTATGGTGGCCTCTGGACTTGGTCACACTTTGCCAGCCTGTGGTCACTGCTGCTGGGGCTATGCAGCACTGGAAGATATCCTGGTGTTCTGTGCTACCTTCCCTGGAGCATTCTCCTAGGATTTGAAATAAAACAGTATCATTTCTCACACATCTCACACTGCTGCCTACAGTTTGGGCTTTTTTCTGCATGCCCTTTGTGCTGTTTTTATTCTTGAATGAGAAGATCAAGACTCTACCCTATCTACTTGCCTCCTAGATTAGTTTTGCTTAGACTTGAGCATTTGGTATTGCATATGTGGCTGCTCTAGCCTTTCTTAGGGTATTCTGACCACCTTGTCACTTCCTCAGGGTCACCTTTTTCTCTCCTTAAAACCTCTCCAGTATACCAAAATTGCAAGTCCATCAGTGTCAATCCCAAAGCTCCCAGCACTCTGGGAAGTTAGCTATCTGCATCAGCTAACTCAAAACCACAAAACCCCTACCTTATATGCACACAGTCTTCTTTTGTTCAGGGTCACAAAAATCATAAACTTTCAACTCCAGTTTCACTGCTTCAGGCATTGATCCCACACAGTATTATCTCTCACTCTTGGAGGAAGAGAATCAAAACAACTTCATGTTTCGTTCTGTCTTGGTTTTCATGGCCAGCTCAGTACTCAGGTCCAGCAATTGCTTCCCCTGTTGCTTTGCTTAGGCAAAAGTCTCTGTCAGGACCTACATCTTTACCTGCATAATGGAGATGCTGGTTTTCTGCAGCAGGTGACATCATGGAGACATGTTCCATGGCACAGTGCTCCCAGCCTGACACAGGCCATCTCTAGTTCTGCTGGCACCTGATGCTTGTCTCAGAAAGCTACTTGTTCTATCAACATATATCCTATAGGACAACAGCAGGCAAAGCACTTCAATTTTGAAACTAAATTTTGCACAGGTGCCTCTTGGTGCTGCTCCCATCCTTTGATTTCTAGTGCATGTTCCTCCATGTTCTTACAGGTTGCAATGTGAATAGCACCATTTAAATAAATGCACCCTCAAACCACAAAAATCATGCTTCAGTCTTAAATAATGCATTCATCTAAGATATACAGCATAATACATGCTGACATTTCTCAGTGCAAACATGGGCCTAGCTCCACCAAGACTTCATCTTTCCTTATATGTTTTATAGCATAAGAATACTCTCTCTTAACATCATCTTATGAGACTAATTCCAAACTGGTCATCAGAAGATAAATCATCAAGCAGCTGACTGTTTTTATTATTTTGCTGAGGAAAAGAAATTAACAACTCACCAAAATCAAAACGAGGAGAGTTCAAGCCATCAAGTCCTGCAGAACATTTGTATGAGTAAAGCAGTTTGAAATCTGCATTGACTAACTAAACCTCTGGCACTAATGCTAAAAAATATTTTCTCCAACTCTAAGAGCATTATATCTGGAGGTTATATCTGGAAAACCAGAGAGTGGAATGTCCTTGAAACAAAAGATCAGAATCACCATTCCAATTCCAAAACCAGTTCTTATTTCAGAGGAAAATCACAGAGTCACCTCCTAAATATAGATATTCTCAGGAATAACTCAAGAAGCACCCTGCATAGACCCCAAATCAAAATGAGAAATGCTATTTCAAATTTAGGGAAGACAAGCTTATAAGACCCCTTAAGAGTTCAGACAGCTTTAGTTTCTTGACTGCTTCTGCTTCAAACCTTTTTTTGCCATTTGAGACAATAAACTCTAACCACGATTCTAGTCTATATAGTAACAACATTATAAAATGCAACAGCATTTTACACCATGTTCTTCACAATTTTGCATGGCTGAGACTTAGAGGTACCAAGAACAGAAGAAAGAGGTCTTGATCTCAGGACTTCTGGACAAATTGATCAGTTCCTTTGGATATCCCAATGGATAGCATTCTTTCCTATCTCTTCAGAGCAGACTTTAAACCTCTTCCCTCATGCATGGGATTGCCCTCAGCTGTCTTGACTCAAGCTTCCTCTTGGATCTTAAGCTGAGGCAGGTCTTGTCTATCAGCCCCTTGCCATTCCAAAAGAGGGATATACTGCATTTCCCTGACACACTGCTTAAGAAAATGCACTGTGTTGCCCATGATGAGCAATATGTTGCATTTTCTGTTAGATACTGTCTTGACATACAGTGAATCTTTAGATTTGGAAAAGATACCAATCTAAGTCAGCTACTTTCCAAGTAAAAAATCATACAGTACTCACCTTTTTTTATTTCAGGAGCATCAAAATGCTTCCTGACCACAATTCTCAAAGGATTCTGCTACAGATAGATTACCAGAATGCACACTGGAGACAAGAAAAGCACACTGCAAAACCCCATGTGTTATTTTTATTACCAGAATTGATAAAATTTCATTGCTAGTTTTATAAGACCATTTAAGCTATAAAAAACAGGAGGACAGCTGTGTGTCAGTGCTTGAGCATCAAGTTCACAGTATAGAATATACAAGCAAGCACACTGCTACTCTGGTCTCAAAGCCCTCAGCAGAATAACATCCTAGAGTTATCTGTCAAGCTGCACGTAATTCTTTTACCTCTACCTGAAGAACAACATTTTCCTCATTCTAGTATACTGAACTTTTGGATGGGCCTGCTCACAGTAAGATTGGCTAATGGCTTCATCTAGCACCTTCTTTTAAGCAAATGCTATTGAGTTTGGGCAAAGAGATGGACGCTTCACCAGGCACAATATTGTCTTTGGAAAGGCACATAGATCTGTTCCTGAATTTTCAATGTGCTTTGTGGATTAAGGACAGAAAATGCTATCTGCTAATCCACTTCTGTTGCACACAAAGAACCACTGCGTATGCCATTTCTGATGGTTTGAGGTTATAGCCTTTCTCTGCTGCTCAGGAAAAATATGCAATGCATGTCATAAAATCAGTTACACTGAGTTCTTTGTAGCTTATCCCGCAGTGCCACTGTCTGCCAGGGGGTTTCCTGCTCACGAACAGCCAGTGAAATGGTTTTCCAGTTGCATACAGTGTGGTAACCTAACCAGCTCTAATGGTTTGACCAGACACTGGTATTTAGCAATGTCTGCCAACTGCATAGCTACCTGCTGTGCTGCCATAAGCAAGTGCTTTTGCAATTCACCTCCCTTCTTGGACTTGTCCTTTTGGTCTGGAACACAAATGGATGAGACAGTATAAAGCCTCAGCACTGGCAGTGCTGCCTGCAGACAGTCACCAACTTGTGAGGAAGCACACGGACATACACACAGCTCTGGGAGAATAACACAAGCCTTGACCAACCTGCACATGGCTTAAGACTCTGAACTTTGGCAAAACTCATGTCAAGTGAACATAGCAGTGGATGAATGCAGCCAATAAAACAGAGAGCACTGCCTTAGCATAGTCAGCAGACAGGCTAAATAGCAGCAGAAGGGACACAAGAGTGAGCTCCATCTCTTATTTATACAAGTTCAAATATTACTCCTGGTCATATTCTGATCTTAGGCCTTTTACTTCTTCATGAGAAATAAATCAAACCAGGCATCTCGAGCTTCTGGTCAGAGAGGTAGAGATAAGAGAGGAAGAAAAAATATAATGCAGTTATGAATATTCCAGAAACTTAACTAGAGCAGGTGCATCTGGAAATGGAATGGGCAGAAAAGGAGAATTATTTTTCTGATTAGTTGCCTATCTCCAGTGACCTTCTGAAAATCAGGCCTCTCTGAATTGTCTCATGCCAAGTATGGCATATCTGTACTTTGAAAATCTTGACCTAAAAAGCAAATGTGTATTTAAAATAATTAATAGCATTCTCTAAATGGAATTTTCCAGCCCCAAATGAGATGAACAGCTGAGTTCCCCTGAGAAGAGGTATTTATAATGGAAACATTGACACAACTGAAATGATAATGCACTGAGTAGCATTAAACTTTAGCATATGCTCAGTCATCTTCATTCTTATCAAGTTGGACCTGGTCCCACAAAAACCATCATGGCACTTTGCTTGTTTGCTTGACTTCAGCTTAAACACCTCTACAGCTTGCAAAAACACACTGCCACTCCAAGTGCTTTCAAAGTCTAACATAAATAAAACCCACAACTTGGTATGTACAGAAAGACCCAGCAAAAAGGTCCATGCTCTGGTTGCCTCTGCCGTAACTTTGGTACAGAATCTGGGAATCTTCCTCAAGAGCTCTCAGATTCAAATTACTTCAGAAGCAAGGCAAGACCCCTCAGCCTGGCCACCTGCTGCTTCTGCTTGTTCCCCTCATATGTTGGCTCATGCATGTATTTACAAAAGAGGTAACAATAATTTTGGCAAATGACCTTTACATTCTTAGGGACAAAACCTGCCTTTTGTGATATATACACATATATAATTTTTTTACACTGTCAAAAGCAGCACAAAGCACATTTTTGAAGGCCTTAAGAGGTCACACCCAAACCTGGACAGCACCATCACTTTTCCTCCAGCTGTAAACATCTCAGTAAGATCTGTCTTCCCTGCATGTTGGAAGATGAGTAACCTGAACCTTTACTAATTGAGGTTGCTTTTGAAACTGGATCTCTTACCTAAATTTTATGCTATCTGGGACAAAGCTGGACTAGAAAGTCCCTGAAAAGACACAGGACATGCTGTAATATATATAAATCTACTTCTAGGACAGACCAAATGGAAAGAATGACAAAGAACCAGGAAAAGATCCAGGAACTACAGGCAGTAGTTGAACAAAGCATATGGTTACTTGGTGTAAGATACAGAGACATGTACAAATGAAACATCTGCATCCTTGCAGGCAACAGGATGTTTTTGTTGACTTCCATGAGAACAGAAGCTCATTCTCTGAATTTTGTCATGACTTAGACACACATGGAGAGATGTCAAGTGGAGTTGGTGATAAAATTTGGAGAGTGGGAGAGAGAAAATTTCCACCAAAAAAATGACAGTTTTTCAGCCAAAGATCAAAATACTCTAACCCAAACTGTTAACAGTATATATACTTCTTGCATTCAGGAATCAGAGGAGATTCCACCTGATATTAGCCATACTCCCTCATTAAAATATGTGTCAACTATCTACCAGATTCATCATCCTGCTGTCATCTGTTGGCTAAGGCTTTTGGGTCAGATTACTTTTCCATGACAAAGCATGGTTTCCTTTTGTTGACAAGAACAATCACATCCTGAGAAACCTACTGATTTATTCATCACATATGAGGTGAAATGGTTTCAATGCAGATATAAACAAGATATTTCCCCTCAGGAACTTCACATTCTTCCATGGACATAGAAGTAGGTGGCTGCAAAAGCCTACCTAGTCATCCATTATCTTACCCCTTTCCCTTTCCATTTAACTATATGCAAAAATTTATTAGCTCAAATGGGAAGAGGAGGAAGGCAATTCTGTACCTTAAGTAAACTCTTGTTTCTTTCAGATAAACATTCTCCTTTTGAATTACAATGTTCAGCATTTCAAAGCCCAAATGCACAGGCTCACCCACTCAGAGTGCATGAGTTAAGATATTGATCCAAAAAAACATCATTAGATTACACAAGTGTATTATTGTAAACCAATACATTGTAACAATAACTCTCCAAGGTTTGTCACACTGGCTGCAGGCAAGAAATCCCTTGAGCACCAGAGAAATGGTGAAAGAATAATCAGGAAGCTTCTACGTCAGCATCATCTTGAATAATAAAATATAGGCTGTAATATTTCCCAGCGGTATTCTGAAGTCAGTCAGTAAGAGGAAAAAACAAACACATTTTTAACTTCGTAACATCAGCCTTTAGTATACAATTTAAATTATATTAGTGACACATGCTGCAGATAAGTAAATAAGCAGAAGATTAAAAAAGCACAGCCAGGCAGGTTTTATCATGACATAAGGCCGTGATGTTTTATTCATCTGATGAGAAGAGACAGCAGCTTGCAGCTACCCAGGGAGAGCTGTTTCAGACACATAGGGAAGGGAAAGGACAGGACACAGTCTAGTGAAGCTGTTAAGCAGCAGGCGTGCAACTGGGGGAATGGAAGTACAAAGAGACTTTACCCCTAAATGTTCAGGTGACTTCACTGGATATTTATTAATCAGGGCGAGAGCTATTTATTTCAGACAGCAGGAGAGATGACTGCTCTGTCAAAAGCAAAACAAGGGACACTCAGGATAGTGCAGGCTGCTATTTCTGCCCAGTGATATGTGTGTGGTGTCCCTAAGCTGTGCTGCTACTCAGACCAACAGGGATCAACTGGGCAGTACTGGGACCTTTCAGTTTTGTTGGACTCTTTGCTCTTCTAAGATGCTTCCCTGGTTATTTGGCCATGGCAGGTGTAGCAGGATCCAAGCATAGGATTGACCCTGTAAATGAATCCTGACAGTGACACTATCATTGCTACAACTGTCCCAAAGGATGTGGGGTAAGAGAGCTGGATTTACCCTATCTGCAGCAGCTATGCAGCACCCTACAGAAACCTGCTGCTAAAGGGAGAGCATGCATCCTTTCCCATGCTATTTATTTTTACAGAACCATTTGCCCTTACTTTCTCCAAAATACAGATGTATCTTTCAAAGTGCAGGAAATTTAAGACATTTCCTAGGTTTCTAACATGGGCCTGAGTAGATGTGAGACCAGTATCTCATAACCCATGAATGGTGTTGGCCACATCATGACATATGGGTTTGTGGGTACATATATCCCTTGTGGGGGAAATGCCATTTAATAAACAAGACTATGCTGCAGTGACAGAAGGCATCACAACTTCTGTGAAGTAACATTCAGAAATGATGGGCAACAGAACTTCCCACTGGACTGAAGAGCAGCTGTTAAGTCTCAGGACTTCTCAGAGGCAGGCTATGCTGCAAACGCAGTCATAAACCTTTGAAGATTCCAACATCCCAAGTCATAAGCTGAAAACTGTAGATAATAATAAAAAGAGAAATAAGCAAGAAAATCTTTGCTGTGAAGGACTGGTAAAAGAATGCAGCTCGCTGCTGACTACAGCATCAACTAATCTCCCTTGTGAACCAGAGGCACTAATAACCATAAGATGCAAAAAAAACACCTCTGTCTCCAGCGACCTTATGTTCCACCTCACTGACCCTCCATTTTGTTTACACTAGTCACATACAGGTGTAATTGCTTGCAGGAACTTAACAGCACAATTTAAAACTAAAAAGGAAAAGGACTGGCAGGGGAAAAAGCAAATGGTCACGTTGCCTCCAGACATCTCTACAATTCATATTCATAACCTTCCTGTCCAAGGAGCCAAAGAACAAGCCGTAACAGTGGGAGACCATGCACTTTTACAGGAGTTCTGCAAAAACATGCGCTGTACTTCTGCTGCTACAGCACTTAAGCTGGACTTCAGGGTTTCCTGTGGCATCTCATATGCAGGGAAGAAAGAAATCAGTTAAGTCCCATACTTCATCCAGGACTGGCAGACTTTGGCTTCATGTATTGCCGCAGGAGCTGGGCAAAATACACAGTTGCCCCAGAGGTACGAACACTATGTGCCTATTTCTCCTCTCTTCCAGGCTGAAAGGACAGAGTCATCTGAGTCACTTCTCACACAGAAGCTATTCCATAGCTATGGTAACACTTTCATATTTGCTGCCCTTCTCTGAACCTTTTCCAGCTTTAATATATCCTTTAGAAATGAGAGGAACAGCACAGGGTAATCAAAGAGTGTGTGAATCACAGATCTATACGGTGGCATAGTGACATTTTCAATTTTGCTCTCTATTCTTTACCTAATCACTGCAAACATTTGATTTGCCTCTTCAAATGCTTCCGAGATACAGGTATCCCCAAATGAGTATTGTGAAAAGTTTTACTCTATGCCATTAACAGAGTTTGCCATGGGCAATGCTGCAGAAGAATGTTATTATTTCAAAAGAGACATTTCCAAACAGATATTCTTCTCTCTCTCTTTGGTTTTGAGTCTAAAGAGACAATAAACATACTAATTAGAGCATTCCAAGTGCAACAAGGACAAATACCAGATTGCCCTCTGCTCTCCAACCATGGTGTAAGTTAAAACTTTTGAGGACGGAGGTGTGGTGTGAATAGGCAGCTTTAACTTGCACCATTAATGGAAGTGAAAGAAAGAAAAATGAGGCACAGTGAGGCTTCATGCTGTGCACTCCTCTTCACTGGTTTACCCTGTTCTTTGCCCTTCTCTGTACCCATACTCCCAGTCCCTTCATCTGGACAGCAGAGGTGTGACACAAGACACTTGCGCCCCAAGCAGGGCAGAGCAGAAATGTGGCACACAGGCAGTGGTCATGGAGGCACTTCCCAGCAAGGGTGACTAATCAGGGCAAGCTGGCTCTGACCTGTGACACTACAGATCTGGCATTCAGCTTCTTCCAAACAAGTAACAAAAATGTTCACACTACTACTCCCAAGTCCTCTGGCTGTGCTCTCCGGTGTGAGGCATTGCAGAGCATGATATGATCTATCAGCAACATTACAGGGAAGTGTCCATATAGGTGCACAGTTAACTATAAATGTTTCTACACCACTTTTATTGCTGTCATTCTCCAAGAGTCACAGTCACCAAAGTATGTGGCAATATCCAGACAAGCCAATGCTATGTCAGTACATTTCATTTGCATATTTCCTGTCTTGCTACAGTGTTGATTTAGCTCCCTGCAGCTGAGGGATATGATAGAATAATGATTAGGAAGTGTTAAAATTTGGCAATGTAGAGACAACCTAATAAAGGAGATAAAGAAACACCTGACAGGAAAAACCCCAGATAGATAACTATCTGCTGAAGCATTTTCCCTTAATGCATGTAGGAGACGAAGGCAAGAACGACAGACACAATGAAGCACTCTTGGGTGATAAAATCCAGGAAGTGAGTGCTGAGAGCAGCACCAATAGGATAATTTGAGAAATTTCTCATTTCATCAGATTTCAGCAAATTAATGGATCCTTTGCAGAAATTCACCTGTTTTGCCAAAGCAGCCGTAGCAGAGAGGTAATTCCCCTTCAAAAACCTGGTTTTCAAGCATTACCCCATCCTAAATATCTGACAGCCCCTACACTCCCTGCTGTCTGGAAAGTCAGGGTTTGGGAGCCTAGCATTTCCTGAGCAAACAGCCATGCAGACTGTCTCACATTCCCAGGACACCAGAGAATGCACTGACAGAATCAGCAAGAGATAGGCAAATGGATTGTCCTGTAGCCTTCCATAACCCCATCCTCTGATGGTCCCATTGTGCACTCTAATCAGATTTACTTCCCTCTGAAGGGAATTCAGGAAAAAAATAACAAATCTGCTTTCTACTCAAAAAAAACCCTTTGTTTTCTAGACATGCACCTCAATGACATTAAATCTTTCTGCTTGGTTCTGGTGACAGGGCCCAGGTTCTACTCCACACTGCAGACACATTGCCTATTCCCTCTGTGAGCTGTGTTCCTCACCTACAAGGCAGGCAAGATGCATCACAGACAGATTACAAATTTGATGGCTGGTATTCACAGTACTGGAAAGACCAGTGCATTACTGTTAATACAGAGATCATTTGTCCACCTAGCAGCAGAACATGACCAGATTTCCAATTACCTAATTTTCAGTTTTGTTGGGGTCCCTTAAAAATGCAGAAATACAGATGGACCATAAAGCAGAAATAGGTCATACTAATTGCAGTTCAGAGTCCCTTTAAATCAGCCAGAGTGGCACAAAGGGGCTTTTCTGTACAGGAGAATCTGGTCCATCAGTCTTTTTAATGCTCATAAGCAGGTGATAACAAGCTGCTGTGCACTTTACAGATGGCTGGCAGCACGTAATACAGAGTAACACACTGTAAATAGAGCCACTATGTTGTGAAGTCATCACATGCTGTAAATTGTCAGAGGAATAATGCTTTCAGTAGTGAACTTTAACATGGGGTTTAGATTATGTACCAGTTCTAGGCTCTAACATAGGAAATTGCTCCTAAAAAATGTACGATTGTGACTTGGCCTTAACTGTGTAGTCAGATCAGATGGCAAATATACAGAAAATGTGTTATTTATCCTGGTTTAAAATATTATATAGTAATCATTTTCCTATAGCCCTTCAGCTTTTAACCTGTTCTGGCATGAATATGATCACCATAAAGAAACATTATTCAGCACCAAATAACCCCAACACTGATTTCTCTGCCTCTGTGCACTAACTCCTGATGAGTTTTGTTTGGGATCTGATCCAGATGAGGCCATCAGATCATTTAGTGCCTTCTCCTGTTTTTTCATATCTTTCAAACTAGGATTGCATTCCTGTAAACAGTCAAATTATACAAAGAGAACCCTGAGCAAAGCATCTAAAGAAAACCTCATATGTAAATGGCATGCTTGGATACAAAGTGGTACCAACAGTAGTCCTCATGCATCAGTGGACAGCTCTCTTTCATGGAATCCATCCCAACCTAACATGACAAAGCACTGCAGTTTCTGATTGCCCATGTATTTCACCAAGAATAGTAAATACTTGCTTTAGAAATACTTCAACTACTTCAGGTTAACCAGTTATTTAAAGTTTATCTTGAGCAATAGTGCAACATCAGCAGAAAAAGCCAAGTGTAAACATATCCAGAGAGATAAAGCAGTCAGATCAGATGGGGAAGAAGGTCCCATTTTGCATGTTCTCTAAAGGGATTGCTGGTACCTTCAGCAAATGCCAGTGCAGCTTTTTTTGCGTCTGTGTATTCTCCCCATTGGTTCAGTTATGATACTTCCTTTCAAAGCATGACTTCTCTGTTACCATAGAAGAAAGTGACCTTCAAAAATCAACCATGACAAGTTTTTACAGTAACAGGACCTTTGTTTTATGAGCTTAAATTAATCAGCTAATCTTATCTACTGTGCAGACACGTTTGTGCTCCAAAGCTGTTATTGCCTGCGCTGAGGTTTGTTAAAGCTCCAGGATTTGGGTTCAAAGCTCATGAAAAGGGCATCCTCAATTTGAAAAGCCTCTTAACTGATTAATCACACTATAAATGACAAGTGTGGCATTTTATATTATTTGCTTATTGGAAGGCTTCTGCCCACGAGTTTTCACCATACCATAGAGTCAGCATCAGTAACATTTGCTCAGATCATCTTCTCCTTGTGTGTGCATTTAAAGATTCTCCTCCTGTAATCTGTGCCTTTTATTTGGCACTCTTTGGTGTATGAAGACACAAAGCAAGTTCAGTTTTCACAAATAGTCACAACATCTCAGCCAAAGCAACCGAGACTGGACTTGATGTAATGAGAAGTGGTCTGCAGCTGGTCCCTAAAGCCATAATCACAGAATCATTTAGGCTGGAAAAGACCTCTGAGGTCATCAAGCTCAACCTTTGACCAAACACCACCTTGTCAACTAGACCATGGCCCTATGCGCTACATCCAGTAGTTTCTCAAACACCTCCAGGGATGGTGACTTCACCACCTCCCAGCGGAGCCTGTTCCAATGCTTAACAACCCTTTCTGTGAAGAAATTCATCCTGATGTCCAACCTGAACCTCCCATAAAGCAGCCTGAAGCTATGTCCTCTTGTCCTGTCACTAGTTGCCTGGGAGAAGAGGCCAATCCCCACCTGGCTACAACCTCCTTTCAGGTAGTTGTAGAGAGTGATAAACGTCACCCCTGAGCCTCCTTTTTCTCCAGATTAAACAATCCCAGCTCCCTCAGCCAGTCTTCATAGGACTTACCCTCCAGATCGTTCATCAACTCTGCTGCCCTTCTCTAGACACACTCCAGCACCTCAGTCTCCTTTTTGAAGCGAGGGGCACAGGGTACTCAAGGTGCATGATCTGAGAAAATACATGGCCAAATTGGGCTTTCTTATAATACTTCAGTGAAAATGAAAAGCAAATTTTGACTGTATGTTCACATTTCATCCTTGTGTATGAAATCTGGTAATGGATGAGGGCTAGTATGACTAGTCCTCCAAGAAAAAACAAAAAACTTCTGATCTTCTTAGAGTGAAAACAGATTGACAAATAAGACATATCTTCCTGAATACATGAAGTAGTCATTTTCAGAAGTTAATTTGCCTTTTAAAATTCTAAATCCTGTTGACTTTCAGTGAGAATTATCATCACATTTTCCTGAGCACTTCATAGTTATGTACCATTTTCAGAAGTCAAACTATTATGAGCTTAAAATGATGTGCAATAATGTAAGTCCATAAAACCAAGTTCCTTTACCACTGCTGAGAATGGAGCTAAAGGACCCTAAGCCATCCCAATAGCTGTGGAAAAAGTTACACAAGAACATATCATGCCAATGAACTCAACCACTTGAAATATTTTGTTCTCCTAATTGCCCTGTATAAATCTGACCACACAGGCCAGGTCTTCACAAACAAATTAACTTAGAAATCAGAATGTACGAAGACATATATTCTTATAAGCCCAACCTTCTCTTTTCCAGCTCCACCTAATCATGCTGATCCATACATCATCCTGGCACCACTCTCCTACTGATGGCTTACAAAGCATTTGGCAGCAGCAGAAAGAACCCCCAGGGAAGCTATTTTCATTTGCTATCATTATTTTTCAATGTTATAGATGAAGCATTTAATTAAAACAGAAGAACACAGCTTGGAGAACCATGGAGGACATGCATTAAATCTTGATCCGAACTGAGATGCCTCAAGCTGATGACGAAAAATGAAGACAATAAAGTGGTAGGTCACATTATGAAATGTTTTCCCAGATTTCACCATTAACAAAATCTAATACATGCCAGGTATTTGCAATTCCTATTTAAACTACCCATCCACTCAGTAGCAGTCAAGGGCAGAGCTGAGGTGTACAACTGAGCAGACCATACGAGTTGTGTGAATAATTGAAAGCACCATAAGTAGAAGCACCTCCCTCAGCCACAGCCACAGCCACAGCCACATCCAAGCTGAGTTTTTCTGACACTCAAGAGTACATCAAGAGACCAGACTGATTTTCCAATAAACAGTTAATAAAGCTGAAAATATCTTAAGCCATGGTTTCAGATTAAACTGTGCTCTTGCCTTGCAAAAGCCCTTCAGCTGTTCTGGTAAGATAGCAAATTGGGTGAAAGTATAAATATGTAATAACGAAAAATAAGTTGCTGATAATAACAGTACTTTAATTTTCAGACATACAAAACTGTGTTTCTAGTTCTCATGCTGAAAAAAGTAATCTTTCTGAGGCAGGTGCTGCTGTAACATACTTATCTTGTTTAAATCTGGGAATTAAAAGATTTTGGTTATCAGTACAGTAAACAGCAGTGTTTCCAAAGCCCTTAATCTTACTGCAGATCTGTTTTCTATCACTGCATTTCTCTATATCATGATTTTCCCCAACCTGATTAACCAATGAAATGGATCTGATGAAAAGATCAAAACAACACTGTGAAAAAGGTGCTCATGCTGAAAAAACACTCCATATTTCAGAGCATACTTGGGAGAAAAAACACATAAACAAACAGCTCTCCACGGACAGGGGGGAGAAATATGCTGTAAACTATCTCACCACATAGATGATAAAAATAAAATAGGTTTTCACTGGACTCATCATCTCAAGCCTAGCTGGGATCAAATCCATTTAATCAATAGTACACACATTTTATTATACCACCCCTCCCCACGCCCCAGAAAAAAAGAAATCAGAAAATGCAGTTAAAACTTGCAAGCATTGCTATTTGTGATATATGGTCCCCTGATTCGTGTCAATATGAAGCAGTGTTGGAATCTATATGCATATCTACCTCAAAATTCTTTTGTTAATATAAGCCTTATATTGTTTGTGATGCTGCTTGTTTGGGGTTGGAAGCTGCTATGACACATAGTTTAGCATTAAAAGCCAAGAGGACCTAGAGATCCAGGAGGGCAGGTCCGCGGGCAGCGCGGCGGGCAGAGAGAGACAGCGAGAGCCGCGTCCGGCGGCACCACGCGGGGTGCAGAGATGCTTATAATATAGTTTGTTTGTTAAGAACATTTTGTTTGCTTAGCATTTACCATGTTTTGACAAGTTGTGTTGTTCCTGGAGGAACTTTTTGGGGTTCGATCTGGACAGGAATTGATTTCCAGCTGAGTCTGCCAGAGGAGAAGGGGTTAAATTTAGGCTGATGCTTTTAGGTGTTCACTCATGAGCCTGCACCAGGTTCAAGAAGTCTCAAGGAGACAAGGTGAGCATGTCCCGACAAAGACCCCCCTCTTCTTGGGACAGTCATGAATATTTATTAACAAGGAGTTCATAAACCAAAACCGAAACCTGTGCGGTGTGTGCGTTGGTAGAGCAGAGACTCCCCGCGCACCCAGTGCTGTTTGCTTGCATAAATTCACATAATAAATTGTAAATTTTGACTGCTATCCTGTTTGGGGACTCAGTCATTTATAACACTATTCATTATTAAGAGATCTAGATCTAAAACCTAGAGCCTTCTTAAAAGTACAGGTTACTCTTGGCTTAATTGGTAGTTTCTGTACCTTTTTTTTACCTCATGTCTTGAGCCTTCTTTAACCTCAAGCTCAACTCTTTTTCTTTTAAAAGTAACCTTTCTTAATTTTCTTTAATTTTGACTGTTGATTTTCATATGTGTGCCTAATTGTAGACTTTCAAATTCCTATCTAGATGCCTAAACAAGGTTAGGTTTTTAATGAGCAAATCATTCAGCAGCACAACTGCTAGAAGAACCCATCTGCTGTCAATGTGACTTTTTAACTCTACAGCTGGGGCTAGACTTCACAGAAGAGCTCATCACATCACTAAGCTTGTGATATAATTCAGCTTTAACTAGCCATCTCCTTGTCACTTCTGAAAGTAATTTGTCTGTAATTCATGTAAATCAATTTAATTACAGAGACAGTCAAATAAATGTTACCACATACCAACAGTGTGAAATTTTAAACAGCTCTATTTCTAATCATAAATCTGTACAAATCTCACCAAACAATCTGGAAAACACAAGTATGGACATACTATAAATTCCTGCACGTTTAGAGGACTACAATATGCTGGACTAAGTGGCAGCAAAAGAAAGAGATTGTAATCATAGCATCCTTTATTGTTTGGTCCCAGAATAACAGAAACTGGGGAGGTGGGAAACCTCACAAACCACAGATCTGTTACCAAGCCTCAGTCTTTCTGGGGCATCTTAGCTGCAGTTTGGATTAGTGCCTTCACAAATCTCACTGTGAAATAGCAAACCTTTATGTCCTAAGGATGAAAAAGCACCACCCTTTTAAAAATTTCAATTATCCACCCTAGAGTAGGCTACTATAATTCTTCATTAATGTAGGAACAACAGGGTCATCAGCATTTCAAACAGTGTCAGAGGCTGTGTTAAAAGGACACTCACACATTTTATCAAGGGCTTTTTTCTTTAAATGTGAGAACAGTGAGCAGAGAGTCCCTCTATATTAGCTAATCCTCCAGGCTCTCATTTAAATAACTTCATTAATTTTATCTAGAAATTAGACTGGGTAACACCAAGTCATAACACTGAATCCAAATGAACACAAGACTGTAAAAAAAAAAAGTTATCAATTATTACCTAGCCATGTTGGATTGGATCAAGCACGTATCTAGATAATATCATTGGATTTATCCAATACCTCTCCTTGATAAATTCTGTGTGACCACCTCAAGCTAATCAAGCTAGAGTCTCAAAGTAGCACATAAAGAACTTCATAATCCATAAAGAAAGATGTACTATTTCTCCACTAATATTAACTCCGTACTTAAAAAAGACAATAATTATATGAGTTACAGTGCGGATGATTTATGGACAGAGACTAAGATACTATCAGCTTTGTAATTAGAAATTCTCTTCTTTCTTAGACCACCTGATACTTTCAACTGAAAAATTTTCTTGCTGGGGAGGGAGTACCATCATGTTCCTACCTCATGTAGTTAAAACTACAGCAACCCCTTCCACATTATCCTTAATCTCTGGTGCTGGATGTCCTTAGTCTTTGCCTTGGCCCAATTACTTAATCCAGCATGAGTTATGACAGTGTGAACAGGCCATCTTAGATGAGGAGCGAGAGAACTAGACCTCTGCAAATCAAATATGCCTGAGAAGTAGTGGTACAGAAGAGGAAGTACTCTGCATGTGCTGGTATTGTGAAATACCAGTGTACTACACACCAATGTAAGCATTAAGTGTGCAGTATGTATCTCAAAAACATTTTCTAGTCACAAGATTCAGGAGACATTTGCACCATCCCTGTTTCAGTAAGTGGATGGCTTCCAGCACACCAATTCTGTTTATCCTCCCATCTACTTGTATTTCATAGAGAACAAAGAAAACATTAACAGCTGAGATTTCCAAAAATCATTTACAACCATGAAGGTGGTCTAATCACAGCATTGATCCTTCATCATCCATGCTGTTGTGTGAAGGCAGATTAAAGATTATATATGCAGTCATGCCAGAATACTTATATTAAAAATACTGCATCTGATAGACATTGACATTCAGGATCTTGGATGGGGCCAAGAAACAGAAACATCTAAACATTGAATTTGGATGTGTATTGAATACCATCCTCCAAAGTTTCTCGGTGTTCTGGAGTGGGAACGATCTTGTGTCCCCATTCAGGCCTATCTGAAGCAATGACACTTAAGAGATTGCAGATTTCATGTAGACTACTTTGCTGTCGTTCTAGACTGTGCTTGTATTACCTTACCACACAACAAAGTTTAGGCTAAGGATGTCCTTGTAGCTTTCCCCCTCAAGTATTCACACTTTGGCTGTACCCTATCAAAGTAGTTTATGTTATCCTTTCTTCCTTAACCAGCTTCAGAGGTAGAAAATACTGCGCCTATTTGTAGCGTTTATTCAATAAGGTTTGTGATAACTTAAGGGTAACAGACTGAGAATTGTTTTCAGCTGCAGTGCAGGAAGCTGCTGCAGGCAGAGAGGGATGGGCAGTGCCATTTACTCTCCAGCTGTTACTGTCATTCAGTCCAAGTCCACTTTTTCTTTCAGATATCACTAACTTCTTGCTGCTGAGTTGGATGGTACAGGATAAGCACAAGTCTCATTCACTGGAAAATTCTTTTCCTTGTCATCTTTGCAGATAGCCTGAAACACTCACTCAGTTGGATGAGTTTTTGGATGAATTTCAGACACTGATTACTGTCATCATTCATAGTCCAACCTATCTTTGCACTCAGAGGCCTCAGATGAGAAGAGCTTCCCCACTGTACTCCCCACCAAAATCCTTGCACTGGGACTTAT
>NW_008662253.1:141501-145745 GCF_000695815.1 Acanthisitta chloris
GTGAAATGCACGAACAAGTTAGGAAGCAGTTTGCCACACAGCCAGTGTGCTCAAGTGCCAGGACTCAAACTCTGCTCTCCAGAGTTCCAGTCACATCTTCTAACCACTTCCACATTTAAGCTATTCCTTTTGAAATAGACTGCACCACATTTTTCCATGTTGCAATTTAAATTTCAAATTCTTTGCTGCCATTTCATTTGAAATAGTCCAGTTTAGTTAGCATTTCCAAGCTAACATACATGCAATGATCAGCTCTTTTATCTCATGGTGATAGCATAGGCTGCATTTTAAATACAAACAAAGACCCATAAAACACTAGAAAGATATTTCTGCTTCTCATTCGCTTGTTTGAGATACATTAGATACTTCACATAATACATCATAAAGACAGCTCTGTGTTTTCTGACACTGTGCCATTTGTGTTTTATGCAATATGAAATAGCACTGAAAACTGTGGCTACATACAGGCCATAACTGACAGCCAACCCCATGGGGGTTCATAAAATATGGTGGAGTTTTTCATATCTCCATGTTGTCCTTTTCTCCCATCACTTGTATGCCTTTCATATTCTGACCATAAGTAGCACTCTGATAAAGTCATTTGTACAACTTCCATTGACTTATTATGCCAAAACCCAATTTCCTGAAATACTTTAAGAAAAGCTTCTTTTATAGCACATCCTCCTTGGCCATAGAAATACTAACAATTTACAAAATTTGTTCTAGTGGGAACCAAATACAAAACCTCCTCTTGTCTCCCTGATCTTCATACACTTACAGCTTCACTCTGTAATTACAGAGTCATCCTTCAAAACTAAACAGTCCTCTGTTTACATGCTCTTTTTCTCACTGTGCTGGTTTGAAAGCAAACCAGTGAGAGACTCCAAGTCAGAAGTACAATTTAACAGGAAAAACAAAACAACAAATGCAACACTACAAAAAACACCACTGACAGAGTCAGAAAGCAACCTGACACCCTGTCAGTCAGGGTGTTGGTAGTAGTCCAGTGGCTGCAGTCCTCCTGGAGTGATGGGTCTGCTGGAGCAGTGGTCCTGCAGATCTGCTCCTCACCTGAAGGTCCAGCAGCAGCTCTTGTCCTCTGGGAATCCATCAGGCAAAGGACTCTGTGCTGGTCCAAACCCCGGCTTATATCCCTGTGGGAATGCTTGGCTCCCCGCCTTGGGGTGAAGCATCTCACAATGGGAGGATGTAATCCTATGGGTCATGCCTGGGTCCCTGACAGCCCATTAAACAGAGACAGCCCCTGAGGGAGCCATCAGGGACCAGGAGATAATAATCAATGCCCCCACCTGCTTTGACAGCCAGTGAAGATGACAATAGAATACATACCACTGCAACCAGGACACTCACCATCACCAAAACCAATGTCATTCTTTAGACTGATGTACTAGTATCAGAAGAAGTGTGATTTGATTACATGTAAAAGGGCTATTTGGCAATATTTTTAGCACTGAGGTAGTGTTTTTTCATAATCTGATAGATTAAAAATAGCCCACCCTGAATTTCTTTGCTTTACACTGCACAAGGGTTCTTTTCTTTGAGCAAGCCACTATGAAATACAAAAGACTAATCCAGAATGATGACTCCAGCTGAAGAAAGATGGTGTGGTGAGTCTTTTTTTTTCAAGCAGAAGTCATTCTCCATTTACAAGACCATCTATTTGAGACACCTACTATAATTTTTCTTTCCCCTGAGACACAGGAGACAGAAAGAGCAAGGCAGCATGATGTCAAGCAGTGTCCTGGCATTTTTAATTCAAGATGTTCAGACTACTTCAAATATTAAGTATATTCAACTTTCACTTAGTTATAAATATACCAATTCTACTGTTTGTACTTCATTTAAAAAAAAAAAAAAAAAAAAAAGATAAAAAACCAAAACCCCAAATCAAATTACTTTCAAAATGCACATCTTTTCCTCACCACCCCTTTACTACCACAAGTTTTGCTGAAGGCTTGAATGTCTCCCCTACCAGTTTACGGACAGCGATGCTTCCCCTTTTCTGGTCATTACTGCTTTTTTGAACAAAACAAAACACAAGACCTGGATGTTCTCATGTGCCTGTAGGGCCCAGACAGGTGTTCATGGCTCTTTTACAGGACACCTATAGAAAACAAGTTTAGAAAGAGCATCAGGGGCTGTCTTATTCATACTCTGTCCCATTCCAATAGCAATAGTACCCTTAAATTCTTTCTCATAAACTTATCTACCCTGTTCTTAAAAACCTGTATGCCAGTAGTTTATGTAGCCCTGCTGCAGCAGCTCTTGGGAGAGCACAGCTTGGCCATCCTTGCCCCTGAGCTGCAATGAGGGACTCATATGGGGCAATAAACTCCTTGCATTAACTCCATTGTAGGACCGTAGGTTAGGAGATCATGAAGTACTCAACTGGCTCCCGGCAAACCTGGATAGATTTTTTTTTTTAGCTCCATCTGGTGGGCAAACAAACTGCTTCAGAGCCACAAACATTCATTCCCTTTTAAGTCAGTGGCTTCATGAGAAAAAGATTATTACCAGCAATATTTGCTTCTCCTGGGAAGAACTCAATTTATAAAGATTAAAATACATAACTGCTGGCTGGGATTATTTCATGCCTATCTCTTTCTGTTTCTACATCCCTATATCTACTTCTGTATCCCAGTGATAGGGCTGGTTTTACCTTCACAGGTTCCAGGCAATTGAAACTACAGTCCCAAAAGACAGTCACCTCTCCTGGGATTCAAAGTACCTTGGGGATAGCAATCACCAGGCAATTCATGAACAACTCCTAGGCAGAAATGGAGCAAACACAACACCCTCAATTGTACTGTCTGCTGTTACTACTGTGCATAACCACAGCAGAGTCACTGGGCTCAGTTCGTTCAGACATTACCCAGGGATTTGATTCTGCTTGGAAGAGAGGAAGGCGTTATAAATTGCACCCCCACTCTGAATGTTTCCTCAATAATGACATTACCTAGCTCTTAATCAGCAGGATGGATGAAAAGTAAATGAACTACAATAGGAATTCATGACAAATAATTCAGCAACTTCTTGAATTTGTCCTTGTCTACACATTTCAAAAAAATATAAACATTACACAGGAAAAAGGTCCACTGAAATGCAGGAGGTTATAATACATGGCTGCATTTAAATTCATGATGGATTTCATTTGTTCATCTCACTGAAAGTCTTTGGATTAATTTTTCAGCCTGTGTTGTCAGACTTTTTTATGCTTCAGAAACAATAGAGGTCTAATAATTGAACTAAGGACCAAGATAGTCTCAGCCATTTTGTCTGTGCACCTCAGCTGATGACAGAAGCCAAAATAAAATATTTAGTTAAGTATCTTTGTCTGCAAGTTGGAGGCAAACCAGTGGCATTAATAACCCTCTTTAAAACAGACATATGGACCAAAGCCTGAGATCATATCTCTGAAATTGTGATTACAATAGGTTTCTAGTCACTGAAATATGTGTGCCAGTTTAACAAGGTCCCTGCTGTCACTATTTTTTTTCCTTCCTAAGTTAAAGCAATAGTTCTACACTCTCTACCCTAATGGTATTGCTATAGACTTTTCAACATCAGAGCTTCCTTCTGTCTTTATCCTTTCTATTAGATTTAATTCATTATAACATAAAAATATTTCTCCAACTCCACTTGCAATAGTAACTGTAATTGCATTCCATAAGTATCAACTAATTTCATTTAGAGCTGAGTTAAAATGGTTTCATATAAAGCAAATGTACTCCTTCTTAAGCTACATTTAGTAATTATTATGACCAAAATGCATTTTTTTAAATTTCTTTAGATACAGAATTAGCTCATCTTAGTCTTTTCATAGCAAAACATTTTATAAAGGAAGATATTGTCCTTATTGTACAGGTGATGGTGTAGCTGAGGCTAAAAGAGAGTATTTCACCTCTGGAGGTGAAAATAGGAATTAACACAGCTCTGCAGACTTCTGATGCAGTACCATACCCCACGATGTGATGTAGGTCCTTCATGTACTCGATTCCTAAAGCTGCTTGCTACGTGAAAGCTTCTCAGTTTGCAGAGGTTTCTACTGGCAGCTCTGGAAAAAGAACAGATTCGGTTTCAATTCAGCTACAGTTTCTGCTTGAGCTCACACAGTGGACACCCTCCTGGAAAAGAGAGGCTGTGCCTGTCATTAAATGACATGCAGCTGTTTATTATTTGGGGACTGAGTGCACTATCAAAACGTTTGCAGATGACACAAAGTT
>NW_008662254.1:0-6671 GCF_000695815.1 Acanthisitta chloris
AAACTCATATGCAACCTTTTACAGTCCTAATATGTTTTATGTTAACTCCTACATTTTTAGGCTGTGATCAATCGGTCATTCTTTGAACTGAATTTGACCCACTGCACTGTTCAGGTTACGCAAGAGATAGGCTCCAGCATCAGCATGTGCTGCAGCGTGAGGCAGTGAGGGACTGAGCCAGCTTGTAGCACTTGTCCATGATGGTTCGTGGGGTGAAGGTCACTCCATGTCTGTTTTGAAGGGAGGCCTACACACCTAGCAATCTCATCTTCATTGTAGTTAGTGATAAGTATGCTGGGACTAATGTTTGTGATTTAGTGATTGGATCTTCAGCAATTAGAGCTGGTGTGTGCTCAAGTATTTAAACATATAAATGTTAACGGTCTGAAAACAAAGTTTTGCTTTACCTTCTATCCAGTAGGACTGATCCAAAGTGCATCAACCTGTAACCTCTGGCACAGGGTTTTAACAGGAGCTGTTCTTAATGTTTTCTGCAGAGACCTGTCTTAGATGGGTTTCCTCCTTGGCTTGTTACAGTCACTGGCAAAACAGTGGTTTAGAAATACTATTCAGGATACATCTCGAGTAGGCATTGTGTTTAAAAATGCTCATTGAGAAGCAGTGACAAGACATGAGCAGGCTCTGTTTCGAACCTTCCAGTCTGGAAAAATGTGTGAAGCTGACTGTTGTGACACCAGTCTAAACTGGAACATCTTTAGCAATGCTTTGAGGAAGTAGTTGTTTTGGTTTTTTTTCAAATATGATGTGATGAGAAATAGTTAATGTTTTATACCAGCTTATTGGCTTTTGTCACTTTGTACAAAGTGTTGATGTCTTTCTTTTTACTCCTCACCTTAAAGCTCTCTTGGACTCAGTACTGAAACCACCTTCTAAAGACACAACGTATTTGTGGAACAGCTCAGAGCTGTCTGTGCATTCAAAAGTGAAGCAGCTACACTTTTTTCAGTCAATGCATATGAAAATTCATTTTTAACTGCTTCGTCACTCCAGTAGTACATGGACTTAAGCAGTTACTGCCCTGCATTTTGTTATTGGTACCTGGCAATGCACCACATTTTATCTATGTGTGGCCATCTACCTCTGGAGTCCTGGTCTCAAACACCAGAGCTAACCTGGAGAAAATCTGCTCTCTGTATGAAGTGATAGCCTCAATTGTTAGACTTTGCCATTGCTGACTTGTCTTTCATTTGCCAGTGGCTCTGTTAGTAGCTCCTCAGCTGTTAGAGAAGTGGCTGCAGCATGAACCTAAAGTAGTTGCAGGTAAGAAAACTCTGAAATATGAAATTATAGGAAAGGACAGTTGAACCTGTCACAGAGGGGAGGCTGCTCTAAGTGAAGATCATCAAAGGATCAATGCAAAGAAGCTTCAGGATCAGGTCATTGATGAAAACAGTAGCCTGCTTTCATAAGGGACCTGAGAGTGCAATTAAAATTGCTCCCAAAAGCACACAGATGATGTTGTCCACAAAACTGGATTCATTACCTGGTGTGCAACAATCCAGTAATTGCACACGCAAGAGGCACATTAGATATTTATTTCAGGGCTGCACAAGCCTTCTTGCTGAGTGGTATTCCACACATCAAGCACACAAACTTTTGACTGTCTGTACATTTCAGCAAACAAAGGCATTTATGTTCATTGGCTACAAGTTACATAGTTCTCTTACTAATTAATGTTCTGTCTTCTGTTGGTTAATGATTCTCTCACTTCTTGTACTAATTAGTCTTCATGGTCAGTCTTTTTCTTCTTTTGGGTCAGTGGGTTTCTGCAGTTGGTGGTCGTGATCTGCTGCTGCTGTAATTACCTTTTACCCAGTTGGAGCTGAGCATTTATGTTCATTGGCTACAAGTTACATAGTTCTCTTACTAATTAATGTTCTGTCTTCTGTTGGTTAATGATTCTCTCACTTCTTGTACTAATTAGTCTTCATGGTCAGTCTTTTTCTTCTTTTGGGTCAGTGGGTTTCTGCAGTTGGTGGTCGTGATCTGCTGCTGCTGTAATTACCTTTTACCCAGTTGGAGCTGATTTCAGCACAGCACAGGAGTAGTCTTTATTAGTTTCTTCCTTATCTTGGGGGTTCTGGCAAATGTCCTCGTGGCCCATAAATTCTGCATTCCTTGTGTCCACTATCAGTGGTACATCCATCCTTCTTCATAGGCTTTGGTAACCTGCCCCTAGTCTGAGATCATTGAAGCATGTCAAGGTCTAAACCATAATTAGGCCATTCTGCTGGCAAGTACTTTGTATTTCTAACACCTGAACGTCATGTAGAGCTTGTTAGCTCTACCTGTTTCATGGACCAAATCTCTTTTCTTGTTTAGCCTTGTAAGTATACAAAGATCAAACATCAAAAAACACCCTTTTCTTAAGAAAATTTTACATCTTCCACATTTTGCAGCAACATGATGAAAAGACTGATGGAGTGGTGGCTACTAGAGAAGCCTATGTGACCCAGACAGCATGACACTAGTGTAAATAAAACACATCTTTTTAAGTACAGCCAGCTAGCTGGTTGCCTGCACAATGTGTGTGGAAGGCAGGCTACTCCCACAGCACATACTGGAGGGCAGAGTCTCACCCCCTCCGTGACTGCATGCTGGGGAGAGGAGTGAGGAGGCTTGCTGGACTGTTTGCGGTTGGACTACCATGATTCTGTAGGAGGGACTGGGCAAATTTGAAGGGATGTAGGAAAAAAACAGTGAACAACTTAAGTGCTGAGATTAAAATTCTTAAAGCCTTCAAATGAGGCCGAGAGTAAATGTTTTGGTTTCCTTCTTTGCTGAGCAGGGAGAAAAGACTAGGTAACTAAAAGTCTGTCTAAGCTGGTGAAGAAAACCTCACTGAGAAGCAGTGCCTGGGTTACTTTAGCAGACAAATCAGAAGGTAGGGGATTTTTTTTTTCTGTTTTCAGTGACAGCTGTAAGCAACCAGAGGGACAGACAGTCTGCCTCATGCTGCTGTCAAATCCAGATGGTCTGTGCTAATGGAAAATAGCTATACTCCTGGGGTGATGTGATACACTGTGAGGCTCAGGTCAGACTAAACAATTTTCTTGATTTTCCCAAAGTCATCAGGAGAAGACAAGTTGGTCAGGCTTGAATTTAGACATTTTGCAGTGACGTTGTTTTCTAATAACTGAGCTGAGTCACCACTTAGTAACATTTGAGCACAGAGACAGAAGCTAATCATCCTCTGTTCAGCTTAACTTCAGCTCTGCTGGTGCCTGGCAGTGGCTCACCCACATTTTAGCTCTTGGCATAGATGTCTTGGTGCTGTTTGTCAATTCTGCCCTGTGGTATGGGACACAAGCCCTTTGCTTTGTAAACTTGTCTCAGGGCAGGAAACCATCACCAGAAAGCATTGTTCAGGCAGAGTCTAGACCAGTGTGACTTTTCTCTGAAATCAGTTTTAATTTTGTACAGTTTGCAGTGTGAGTTGTGCTCCCCCAAAATAGGTCATCGGTTGATTATCTGGTGTGTTGGTCACAAAACCTCTCATGATGAGTCTGAATACAAAGTAAGAAGCAGTGAAAAGCCACTTAAGTCAGACAAAGGACAAAATAAAGCCTCTGTGGTGAATTTAGTTACATCAGAGGGACAAACCACTGTGTAATCATGTGACTGGTTGAAGAAACCTGTGGAAAATGCATATGCATAACAGCAGTGGGTTTTTGGTAATAGCCTGAGACCAGCTCTTAACACTTGGGACACCTGTCATCAGACATCTCTTGTTTTCATGAACCAGTGCGCTAAAAAAAGGTTTGGCCTCTAGACACTTTCCTGAAACCAAAAGGCCAAGCAAAGGCAGGTGTGTAGCCACTTCAGGACATTATTCATGCAGGGCTGGCTGCTTTGCCTGTCCATCCTGCGTGGGTGCTGCCTGTAGCTGTGATTGTAGATGTTTGGGTGTTTTTGGTAGACGCTGCTGTTAACAGCTCAGTGACTGAGCTGTCTGCAAATCTTATGGCCCAGATAATGCTGGTAGTCAAGTCATCAAGCAGTGCATGAAAAGCTAAGCTGCTGTAGGCCCCCCGTGAAAAGATGCTTCAGCAAGGCACATTCCTGTTCTCCATGGACGGACTGGAAGGCATCCCCAGACCTTCTGGCCAGGCTGCCAGTTAGAAGGGAAGCAGTGAAAAGCTGCTAAGTCTTCATTTCATTTAAGTTTGCAGTTTTTGCCCCTGTTGTGCTCTTTTTGCCTTTGATTTTTAACATTTCTGCTACAGTCTCCCAAAAGGAAGGGCTTTGTTGTGATAAGCTTGATACTTCCATATGTTTTGTGTAACTTAAAAATACCATAGGCTGTTTTGGGCAGTGACCCTGAAACTCTCCACCGTGTTTTAATGGCTGCACAAGATATTTCCTAAGACCTTCGAGATTTTTTGGAAACATGTGTGGAAAATACTTTCAGAAAATGTCACTGTCTCTGCAAAAGCAGCAGGCAGGGCATGTTCACTTACTTCTCAGTCCTGTATATAAAGAGTTACATGTGCTTAACATTACCATCCCACCTCATTCCACTGATTTATCAGGTTGGGTCACAGCTTGCGAAAATCAAGAGTTGTTTGTGTGGCAGATGTTGAGTGTGTTGGTGGAGTATTCATTGTAGGGAACCAAGAGTTTGTGCACCAGTTGTTAAGCCTGGTTGCTCTTACCCTGTTTTGTTAACCTCTCTAACTCTTGTTAACCGTAGGTGCTCCCCAGGCTGTCATAAGATGGGAGTGTGCAGTATGTCCAGGCCTGCCAGTACTTGGAAAAGTGGTTTGCATGAGCTAGGACTGTTATGTGTTCTGCTTCTCACTGGGTGGATGTAAAAATTACTGTTCCTCTGCGTTGGCAGGAACCTACTGCGCTCAAATTAAATGAGGTGGTAGGAAAATGGCACTGAAACATCTGCTTAGTGAAGGCTGAAGGCATGCAGGATAACTGCACCTCTGCTTTCCCCTCTTGCCCACACACTGTGCCCTCACTTGAAATGGTAGAACTGCTACTGCTGTTGCATAATAAATCAGCTGAGAAGGGCTGATATGTATTTTTAAAATTTTCTTTCCCCCTCTCTTTTTTTTTAAAAGCCAGTAGGTTGCTTGTTTGTCCACCCCCGGCAGCAGAAACAACAGTCAGGGCTAGTGAGGTGCTGGTGCAGGGATAGGAGTGAGTGAGTAACTGGCAGAGGAGGAAGGCTGAGAGGAGTCAGGGGCTGTTGAGCCAGCCTGGCTACCAGAAGAAATGTCTGCAAAACTGTGCCTTGAATATTTTTTAACAGAAAAATTTCCCACACAGCTTTCCACAGCTGCTGTTGTGAAACCGGTCAAGTCAGCCATCATCCAGGCAGCTCAGATCCTACTGTTTGCATGTAGACTAGGTTTTCAAGTTTGGGAATCTCAGGCAAGCTGGCACTGTCCCCTCCTTGAGCCCCAAAAGAGTAGCACTGAACAAAGCAGGCGGGTAGTATGTGCTGTGGAGTCCTGGTGGGTTAATATGAGAGGGATCCCTGATGGCAAGTATCTGTGGAGAGCACAAATGTTTGTGTAGTGTTTGTAATTATTGTCAGACTGTGACTTTCAGCCGGTGAGGAGATGTAAAGGTAGAGAGGGAGCCAGAGTGGCTGGGCATGTTGTATGATTTGTGGGAGCCTTTGGATGAGAAGGACTTGAAGACAGAACCTGCTGCAGCATGATGAGCTCCTGCCAGAGCAGCACTGGGCTCTTGGAGACTCTGGGCTTGGGAGGATCATGGGACTCTGAAGGAGCTCTGTAGGTACAGACCAGGATTTTCAAGGCTTGCTTGCTGGCAGTGATCACAGACCTTGCGTTGTTTGGGTTGTCTCTGCCCTAAAAACTGCACAGTGCCTTCCTTCTGCAGAATCCGTTCTTTGAAGTAACTTCTGTTTAGTGATAAGGTAAATCTGTGAAAGATGTATTATATTGCAAGCTTTTTGTCACAACCTGTTTTTTTTTTTAACATGAGAGGAATTTGTTACTAGCTTACACTGCTTCACCAGTGGGTTTTGAGCCCCTGGGCAGACCCTTGCTGCGGTCAACAGGCAGAAGTAGAGTGAGATGGGCCATGCCTGCGGTAAGGCATGCGGTGTCAGAGGAATCTTTGAACAGAGAGCTCTTTGTGTATTCCGTCTTTGAAGTCTGTCACCCAAAGATAACATCTCTGAAACCTCTTGGGTCAGTAGGTTGTGGCCAGCATCTTGGGCTTTGGGGCAGAGCTGTTTTCATTTATTTTTGGAGAACACCTATTTTGTCGTGGCCTGCTCTGGAATGTAGTTAGTCATAACCAGAGTTTTAAAAAGAAAAAGGAAAAAAAACCCCTCACAAAAAACCCCCAAACCACCAAATTTGGAACTGTGGCTGAATAATCTAACCAACTTTCTATGGTTTCCATGGCTATTCAGAGTGCTTAAAGAAGTGCATCTGAAAAAAGATGGAGACACTGGTGTTTTTCACAGATATTTCCAATTTATAGGGTACATGCTCAGTATTAGAAACTATGATTAAAAGATGTCCAAGTTATGTGGAACAGTGCATAAATGAGCTATATATTCTATTTAAGCACTTGTTGCTTTAAGCAGCAGCTCCAGGGACCCAGAAGTAGAATAGCAGACACGCTGCTGGACGTAGACAAGATTTTACTGGCAGAGC
>NW_008662254.1:6707-8774 GCF_000695815.1 Acanthisitta chloris
CAAAGCTGCATACCTTTGTACTTCTGTACTGTAGTTTTTAACGTTATGGTAAGGCCAGCAGTTGAAGTTCATTGTGGATACTTTGGCTCTGGCTGATCCCAAAGCTTTCAGGTTAAAAGGACTTTTAGTTGTAATCTGTTCTTTTTTCTCCCCCCCCCGCCCATAACTTCGAAGTGGGTGGATGATACTTCTCTGGTGTGCATTTTTAAAATGTTATTATTCCATTTGTAACTTACCATAGCTTACCTATTTCCAGGACTTGTGTTGATGCTGTAAAAGGTAACTTAATTTCACTACATATAAAAAGTGAAGCTGCTGTTCAACCACCCCTGCCTTCTATTTTGAAAGTATATACTTGCACGATGTGCTTTCACACGTAGTATTTTTGATTTCCAGCTTTGGTGCCAACATGAGCCCATTCTGTTTATTCCCCATAGCTGGAGCTTTGTGTATTTTGGGGAGGATTTCTGTTCTGCAGCAGCAGCAGTTTTAGCAGCTGTGTGCTCTGAGGCCCCATCTCCTTTGGCACAAGATCTAGTGCTGAAGTGAGAGAAGAGCAGTGTGGGAGCTGGGATGGACTGTCCCCATTTCATGTCTTCTGCAAGCTAAAGAGCAGTTGTTGACCAAGGGAAGGGCCTGTCTGCTACCCCTGTTCTGCAGGGCTGAAGGCAGGAAGCCTAAGGTTGAGTGTTGTGGAGATAGTCATGGCAAGGAAATGATAAGCTGAAAGTCACTTCTTAAAAATTATTTGGGGCTCTTTGATCAGCCGGTCTGGTTGTGAGGCTCTGTGGAGTTATATCAGATATGTGTCTGAAAATGCACACATGAAATCCCCTCTTCCTTTGCAGGCAAGTCATTGATGCTGGAAAAGGAAGTGTCCTGGGAGGAAAATAGCACATGATGGGTTTGGCTCCTGAAGGCACAAGCCAACAAAGTTTGCCTGGACGACTCAAATGTGACACTTCTGTGTTTTGAGTCCCTTGGCAAGGACTAAGAAAAGCTAGCCATCTTGTACAAATACTTGATGAATGCAGAAGGTGCTCTGAACATCTCTGCTACCCCTCCAAAGGCTAAGGAAACACCAGGAGAAAGCAGCCTTGCTGTGCTCGAGCCCCAGGCTCTGGCAGTACACCATACCTGGCCACAGGGAGCCCCTTGAAAATGGGAGTACAGAGGGGTGAGGTTACTCTGGGTTGGCATGGATGCGACCTGGAAGGGAGGTTCCCTGCTCCTGGCTGCCTGCTGATGTCCCATAGTCCCTCCTGTGGTCACGGCTGGTGGGCTAAGCACAGAAACCATATGAAGCTGCTGTCTATTGCAAGGAAGGGCCTGGGCAAGGACAGTGCTGCCTTATGTGTAAAAATAAGGCTTATATTTATGTTTTTATATATGACTTTTCTAAAAGTAGAAGCAGGGAAGGTGAATCCAGCTTCTTTGAAAGTTAATGACACTGTTGACAGCAAGAGAATAATGAGCATCAGGCTGGATCCCTTTCAGGATTTATTCAGTACATTTTTCCGTGTTGAATAAGGTAATTACATGCTATTTGGTATGCTTCATGGCTTTCCTCTTGGTGGACACTCAGTTGTGGGTAGAAAAGAGCTAAAATACACAAGGAATTCTGTCTTTAATAATGTGTAAACTTTGGAGACAGTGTCAGCTGGAGTATGATTTGGTATTATTTTTCTTGCAGCTGTGGATTTTTTCCCTTGCCATCTTGCACATGGAATCACATCTTTCCCCTTTGCAAAGTGTGTCTAAATATCTGTGAAGCTGCATTTCTTCTCTCTTTCCTCAGTACAGGATGATGCCATTATATTTTGGGTCCTTCAAGCTCAGCTATCTTTTGCTGTGAAGTATTGGCAGTAAGCCAATACTTCTTTCTCTACTGCCCAAAATATTTAGAACTGTTAGTGTAGCTTCTTGTTTGCTGGCTTGAGTTTGTTTGGGTTTCTTTGGTAGCTGTTGTCTGTTTATAAAGCCATCAGCACAACCATCCAAAAGTGTGACTTAAAGAGGAGCAGGGGAAACTGTGTAAGTTTATTAGAGTCTTTAACAGCACAAAAA
>NW_008662254.1:8787-36318 GCF_000695815.1 Acanthisitta chloris
TAGGGAAAATGTTTTTTTTGTACGTATGTGCTAGAAAGGGCACTTTAGAAAGGATAATGTGGTTCTGGCAAATTGAAATGGGTTTGTACAGCTTGTTTTGAAACTAAACCTCCAGCTTGTCTTAGAAACAGAATAGCTTGTCCATATGCTAAAAGCAAAAAATTTGACTCCAAAACATCTGTGTTGTTGTGCATATTCATAGTTTTACTATGTAGTGGGGAGAGTATGTGCTAGAAAGGGCACTTTAGAAAGGATAATGTGGTTCTGGCAAATTGAAATGGGTTTGTACAGCTTGTTTTGAAACTAAACCTCCAGCTTGTCTTAGAAACAGAATAGCTTGTCCATATGCTAAAAGCAAAAAATTTGACTCCAAAACATCTGTGTTGTTGTGCATATTCATAGTTTTACTATGTAGTGGGGAGAGTGTATTGCAGGAAACAGAGCCTTATCATTGCAGTGCCTGTTCTGATGGCTGAAACACATCAGGACCATAAGCTGCACAGTGGTGGAAAAGAGCAGGATTAAGAAATTAGGAGTGGTTCCTGCACATCCTCTTCACTCTCATCTTTAGCAAATGTGGGAAAGCTAGAAACTGATGTGCTTGAAACTGGTGACTTTTGATAAACAAGACAGTCTGCTTCCATTTCCGTGCTGCTCAGCTGGGAGGAGAGGGCTTGAGAAATTCTGGAGCTTTACAAGACGTCTCCCACCTTCCGTCTGACTTTTGCAATACAAAACCTTAAGCTGGTGTTTTGTTGATGGTTTTTGTGACCTGTGTTTTTTTTGTCTTGCTTTTCAGTTGGCCTGCTGCTGCGGTATTGCCGCTTGTTCCTTGTGCTGCAAATGCTGCCCCAAGATCAAACAGTCAACCAGCACTCGCTTCATGTATGCTCTTTACTTCATCCTGGTGTCTATCATCTGTTGTATCATGATGTCAACAACAGTAGCTAACCAAATGAAAATGCACGTAAGTAAGAGAGGTGAACTCGCTGCTGTCCTTGGAAGTAAATGGGGCTCCTTCCACAGCTCTTCATGTATAGGAGTGCTCCCTCAGGAGAGGTGGTTGATTCCCTCCGCCCATCCACTTCCAAACCCAGACAAGATAATTTTCCTTGCTCAGCCTCTTCCTGTCACTCACTGAGTGTGTTTCACAACAGAAGAGTCAAGGCCTAGCAGCCTTTGTCTCTTGTTGTGAAGGAATCTGCTGCAGTGAGCCCATCCCAGGTTTTCTGTGCATGTAGTGTCACAAGAGGCTGTTGGGTAGCTTGTTATAGTAGAACAAATCGGTTCAGTCTAACATTGAGTTTGTCTCTGGCACCTTATATAGTACCAGAAGCAGCAAATTAAAAAATAACTCTTAAAGTGTTATAATTTTACTTCTGTGGTATTGGTGCTCTGTGGCTGGCTGCTGCAAAACACAGTGCTGCAGATCCTTTACAAGGGGTTTTCTTCGGTGTGTGTTGAGTCATTGTGTTCACATGGCCTCCAACCACAGCAAATATTTTTCATCTCTAATTGTCCTTTTAATTAAAGAGCTTCAAAAGCATGAAAGGAGCTGTGGCTAAAACTAGATTTTAAAACTCAGGTTTCTTTCAGTCTTAATATAACTTTCCTAAGCTAAATGCTCACCAGCCTCCTTGTGCTCACACACTGGACCTGTTGTACCACACATTAGGTTTGGTTTCTTAAGCCACCCAAGTAGCACAAATCCTCTCTCTAACCCTCAACACAGTACAAGAACAAAAATCTAGTTTTAAGTAGAGGGAACAATGGCTGCATTGCTTAATTCTTAAAAATTAAGGTTCTACATCAAACAGATCACTGGGCCTGCTTCATGGTTGTGAATATGCTTGCCCTTGTGGCTTCCCTCACTGCAGGCATCTAGTTGTTTGTGTTCCCCTCCCAAGAGAGAGTGCTGGGGGTGCACAGTTAGGGCTGTTTCCTTGTTGAACCAGTTGCTGGGCAGGTTGATGCCCTGCTTACATTCTGTGCTTTGCTCTTGGTTGTCTGCAATGCCCTTCCACAGCAGCCCACATACAGAACCTGGTGGCAGCATCTTCTTCCTGCAGCACAGATGCAGCAGTGGGCTTTTGGTGGGGCTAGCTTGAGTGCTTCCGTGCTCTGCTGACGGTCACCTTTCTTTCTTCCCTCCCATTGTACCCTCTTTGTATGTTCTGTCCTCATTTTTTTTCATTTAATAGGGCTTTTCTTGAGTTATCCTAGTGCCACCTTCTCACCCTGGGCCACCAAAAGTTGATGACAGCCCTGTAGGAGCACCCATGATGCTTTCACTGTGAGCTGTGACTTAAAAACTGTTCAACATGTGCGTGCTGAAATTTCTTGCCAGGAATTGCTTTGACTTACTAGATGCTTAGCTTGGCAATAAAGTGAATAACCCAGGGAACTTAAGTGTGTGGGAGACAAATTACGTGCTCATATCCAAATTTCATAAAGTTGTTTTCCATCAGTAGTGTGGTTTTAATGCAGCTTGTATCCCTAACAAAAAATACTCACTCTTTATCCAACAGAAAAGTGATTCAAGAAGCCTTCAACAACATGCCTTTCAGTATTGCCAAATTTCTTTTCCAGTTCATAGTCTTGAAAGCTCAGTGTGGGAAGAAATGGCACAAAGAGTAGCTGTTAGTGTGAAGTAGGAAGATAATCACCCCCTTAATTTAGAGCATTTGATGTCTTTGAATGAGAAATGGGCCATCTGAAAGTAGGCTTTCTTTATCTGCTCTCTAATTTAATAGTTATGTTCAGGGCTGTTAAAAGTTCAAAGACCTCTGAAGCTAATTCAGCCCAGTTGTAGTGGAGTGCACCTTGAAAATATTTATTCAGGCTGACCAGTCTCAGATTCTCCAGAGATGAACTGCGTTTTGAAAGTGCTGGGCACTTACTCCTTCCTTTGCTTCTGGCTGGGTCCTAGACCACTCCCAGCTCCTGAAGCCAGACTGTAAGCAAATGCTTTGCTTGATGTTTCTGGGACCTCACATTCTCTTTTTCTTTTGAGAGGAGACAGATTTTTAATTAATTTGAATTTGAATTTAAAAACAAAATTAGTATTAAGATGAAAAAATCTTCAAATTGTAGTGCAGTTCTTTATGGAGCTGTAATCTTTGCAAGGAACCGTGTTTTGCTTTACCAGTTTAGAGTTCAAATACTCATGCTGATGTTACTTGAAAGGAATCTCTTTTGTCAGTGAGAGAGTTTTTGATTGTTTGGTTTGCCGTACATTCCCAAGTCTAAAGAAGATCTAAAAGTATTGTAACACTTGGCCATTTAGCATTATTTAGAAAGGAAGCAACAGCAAATGTACATCTCTTATGGACACCTTAAACAGAGACTTTTAAAATATGTTTATATTTGTTTTGCAGTATTTATCTACCCCCATGGACATGCATTCTGTCTACAGAAGCACATTTAGAACAGGTTTTCATTTCCCAAGGTGCCAGACTTTGCAGGGCCAGCTCGGAGCTGAGGACCTGCTCTGTGCCCTCTAGCACAGCTGGAAAAATGAGGCACTGTCACAGGCTGCTCAACTTCCACAGCCGCACTAAAGGTGGCAGGTAGATGAAACCATCTGTCAGTGGGTGGACACAGTATCTGCAGAGTATTTAGGTAGTGTTTCAAAGCCTTGGATACTAATCTAACCAGCAGCATTTTGAAGACATCCTGTTTCTCTGGTAAACCTTAGGAACCAAACAGTGTCTTTTGAGGGTGAATTTCTTCTCTGTTGTTTTCACTCTTCTCCTTCTCCGGAGCTGTTCCTGTGCCCACAGGACATCAAGGCACAATGGGTTAAATCCTGAAATATTTGCAAAGAAACCAAAGTATTTGTGTTTGGTCTCTGGGGAAGAAGCAATAGACAGTGGAGTGACAGGGAAGGAGTTGTTGGGTTTGACCAAAGTATTTGGAACAGTAGGATGTAGAACAGATTTCGGAGAAGCAATGTTGTGTGGGGGGTAGTTAGTTCATCAATCAAGACAAGAAACACAAATATGCAGTTACACAAAATGGTTTAGAGAATTGACTCTGTTCCAAAATGAAGCAAAGCAGGACTCAACTTGAACAAGTGCTTCTATGCCTTGATCCAAATTTTTTTTTTTTCTTTTTCCAGTTATTCTGGTTCTTTTAAAAACAGGTATAGCTTTACTCACAAGTGTTCTGTTGAAGCAAAACCTTGCATTGCACAGGCTTTGGAAGGATAATTGAGAGAAAAACAGGGAAAGAATTGTTTTGGTCTCTTGAAACAAGTGTTTTGATTTATTTTCTAATTAAATTTTCAGTGTTAAAGCTGATCAAAAATTAGTGGTTTCACTCTGAAGATATCCATGTCCTACTTAAATAATGAAAGGAAAAATAAGGAAGATGTTTTCAGGAAAACAAACGCCACTAAAACCCCTGGGGCTTGTTTCCCCAGCTAGGTTTGTATCTTGGCCCTTAACTGCATTATTGTATATTATACCCCAAAATTGCTACCAAAATTAAGGTTTTTAAGTGCAGATGCCCATTGCCTATTTCTGATAAGAATTTACCCTTAGATTCAATATGACATGTGTTTTGGTTCAGTTGTTTTTTGTTTTGTTTTGGTGGGGTTTTTTGTTAAAATTTTATTTTACTTGTTTCTCAGCCGCCCAAGACAGGTGGTTTAACCTGTTTTCTTGCCCTTGTTTTCCCACCTACACAGATTTCCTTTCATGTTTCCTCTGTTTTCATAACAAAGTTCCTCTGCCATATCCTCCCTCTTTGGATGAGGACATCCAGATGAAAGCGATCTCCTTCAGGCCCTTTTCTGCACACTACTTTGTTCCTATTCCCCCTCTATGCTATTTCCTGTGCTCCTGCATTCCTATGTTTGGGTGCAGACAGACCCAGACTCGGAGCTGGCTAGGCCTCAGCCAGCCAGAATCACACAATGGGTAAGACTGGAAGGGACCACAGTGGGTCATCTGGTCCAGCCTCCCTGCTCAAGCAGGGCCATCCTAGAACACATGGCACAGGATTGCATCCAGGCAGTTCTGGAATATCTCCAGTGATGGAGAATCCACAACCTCTTTGGACAATCTGTTCCAGTGCTCAGTCACTACACAGTAAAGAAGCTCTTTGTCGTATTCGGGTGGAACTTGCTTTGCATCAGTTTCTCCTTGTTGCCTCTTGTTTTATTGGTTTACACTGAGCAGAGTCTGATCCATCCTCTTGACACTGTTCCTTCGGATACTTCTGTACATTGATGAGGTCCCCCAGTTGTCTCTTCCTGAGACTGAACGAGCCCAACTCCCTCAGCCTTTCCCAATAAGAGAAATGCTCCAGTCCCTTAATCATATTTGTTGCCTCCCCTGGACCTGCCCCAGGAGCTCCAGGTCCCTCTTATCCTGAGGAGCCCAGAACTGGACACAGCACTCTAGATGTGCCTCACCAGGGCTGAGCAGAGGGGCAGGATCGCCTCGCTTGACCTGCTGGCAATGCTCTTCCTAATGCACCCCAGTATTCCATTGGCTTCCTTGACCACAAAGTCACAGTGCTGGCTCATGGACAGCTTGTTGTCCATCAGAACCCCCAGGGACTTCTCCACAGAGCTGCTCTCCAGCAGGTCAATGCCAGTCTGTACTAGTTCTCAGGGTTATTCCTCCACAGGTCCAGGACCTGCACTTGCTGTTGTTGAGTTTGAGGTGGTTCTTTTCTGCCCATCTCTCCAACCTGTTGAGGTCCTTGTGAAGGACAGCACAGCACTCAGTTTGTCTGGATGTTGTGTGGCCATGTTGGCTTGCTTCTTGCACTGAGATTATTTTGGACGCCTGCAGCTTGCAGTGAGGGGAAAGCAAATTCTGGTCAGCCTGTCCTTCTTTCTGTAGATGCTGGTATCACCTTAAAGGGCTTCAGTGCACACTGAAAAATTGCTGACTTTGCTGTGATAGCATCACTGCTTGCACAGCAGCTAAGGTGTTTGTATTATTCGAGTGGATACTGAGTTTCTGCAACAAGAATGCTTTGTCTCCTACTCAGAAGCCAAAGAATTTAGTTTATGTTGCTTTTAAAGGTAGGAAAGTAGATATTTCACTGTATCTTGGCAAATATTTAGTCCGTGACTTAACAGCTGGCAAAACTATCCAGCAAATGGAAAGCCTGGTAAATCACATAGGCTGGGCAGGCTGCTCAGCAGCTGAACATGCTTTAGAGATACAGCTTGAAAAAAAAAAAGGCTTTTTTTATCTTTCACTGAAGTCACATAAGCCTTGATAAATTGTTCCCAGCAGTAGACTCTCACAAAAACATGCCCTTTTCATTACATCAGCCCTATTGTCCCCGGTGTTGTGCTTGTGTTTATTATCTGATGAGGTCCCCAAGAGTATGGTTTTATTCTAGTTTTGTTCATTCAGGATCACAGGTCTTCTAAAAGGGCATTTAGTCCCACAGGGCTGTTCCTGTGGCCATCCCTTATTACTGCATAGTGTTGCAGATAGTACATGATGGCTGTAGGCACAAACGGAGCTATTGTTCTTGTGAATCCATCCATTTTCTCTGTTTTCTCTCAGTCAGATCTGTAAGGAAATTACTACTTAATGGAGAAAAGAACATATAGGGTCAAAAATCCCATCAAGATCTCTTTAGTAACCTATGCAATTAAAGAGGATGTCCATTTGCAGTTACCCAGAGATCTGTTTTTAATTAGCTAGTCAGTTGATCAAGTTCTATGGGTTTTTTTGTTTTGTTTTGTTCTCTAAGTCTCTTAAGCAAAATGCTGCTTGGTACCCAGGACAGGTCTTGCAGAAATCTGTCTGCTTGCTAAGTACTATTATCTACATCAAACAAACAAGTAACTATTAGTTCAATATTATGCCTCTTTTTAACCTCAGCTGACTGATGATTATTATAAGCAAAGAACAGGAAAGCATTAATTGATAGGCCAGTTGCTTTCTCTGGCATTGCTGTGGCCCCTTGGCTTGCTCTGGCATCACTGTGGCATTGATAGTTCTCATAATTATTCCAGTGAATCCATTTGTTCATTTTGAATGTTGGGACATTTGCCCAGTCTGACATTTCATTGCCTTCCAAGACCTGGGAAGAGTGTTGCTGATGCTTCAGGCAGTTCCTCAGGAGCTTTCCAAAAACTCTTGGATGCGAGTTAGCCACAGTTCCTCTAATGTCCAGCTTCCTATGCCATGGCTACTCATCTCTGAGTTACTGCTGCAAGAGCAACTCAGAGTGGCCCCGCTTGAATCCGTTCTTGCAACACCACACAACTGTGTTGAATATGCTTTTCATCTCCTCAGCTGATTCTCGCCCACCTGGGATCAACCCCATATTGTAGTTGGCTTTGCTACCCCTAGCTCAGCAACTCGGTGTTGTACTGAGCTGCTAAAATACTATCTTTTTGAGAAGCTGCTAGGAGGGTTGTTGAGCTCCTGACTGGTTTGGGTGCCTGGAACTGGGATGCAAGTTGCATACCCTGCTGAGAGAGGCTTTCAGAGCCTGGTGGCTGGAAGCTGTCAGTTTACTTGTTTATCTCTTGTTTCTTGTATCTCAGAGGGCTTTCTACCCATCTGGGAATACTGCCTGATGGCTTGCTCCCAGGCCCTGTTTATTCTTTCGCTGTCCTGGCTTTGTGTACTGACCTGCCTGCTGAAAGAAGGGGGTTTCCTTTGCCACAGTTACTTATTTGTGCATGCTATGTCCTGCCACACATTGTCTTCTCTCTCCTCCAGTTACCTGCACAAGTAGGAGCAATCAGCTCCAGAAGGTTTACTGTGTTGCTCAACTGGTCTCACCAGCCTCAGCTGAGGGCTGTAAGCACGCAGAGAGGCCCTTTTTTTTTTCTTTCTGTTTTCTAATTAAATGTCTGTATTTCTGTGCAGCTGAATAGTTCCCTGACTGCAAGGAGGGGTGTCTACACAGAGACACCCCACAGCAGTGGGTCCTGGCCACATAGACCTGCTTTTTTGAGCGCACAGCACCATGCCCACATGGTGAAACAGAAGCCAAAATCTGTGGCTGTTTGCTTTCCCCTCATGGTGAGAGCAAGGCCTCAAAGGCAAATATTTAATGAGTCAGGAGAAAGGTGGAATTTTCCTGCCTTTCTGTTACTTTCAGGCAAAATCAGGGCAACTGGCACAACTCCCCTTCAGAGTCTGTGATGGAGAGGAGAGGGGTTGCTGGCCTGGTGATGCTTGGATGTGCTTTGGTCTGTGTTTCCACAGCAGCATGAGCCACCTGCATGCATAAGATGGATTACTGAGGCAATCAGAGTCTTGCTGTAAAGCTTTGGAAGAAGGGTGAGGGTCCCCAGGGTGAGGGGATAAATCGTAAGGGTCAGGGATGTTTTGAGCCTACAGAGCTGAAGGAGTGCAAGGTGGAATTGTACCCCAAAGCATCTGAAAGGATTTGAGAGTGGAGGCTCTGAAAACCTCCAGTCCCTTGTGTTTCACATTTTCTTGTTCTGTTTTACATCTTCTTCTGTGATTCTGTGTGGGGAGATCTCATTGCTGTATACAACTTCCTCACAAGGGGAAGTGGAGGGGCAGTCACTGGTCTCTCTCTGGCAACCAGTGATGGAAACTAGGGGAATGGCCTGAAGTCATGTCATGGGAGGATTAGGTTAGATGTGATTCTGCAATTCTGTGATTTTGTTATATCTCCAAATCCTTAATTCCAGGCTGAAGGGGTATCAAGGTGTTAAATGAAGCCAGTAATGAGTCAGTGGTGCACGGATGTGGATATGCTTGGTTATGAGGGCCCTGTGTTCTGTCTAACACCTGTAACATGTTCTGCTTTCCAGATTCCCTTCTACAAGGAGATGTGCAAGAGCATCCAGGCGGGTGAGATGTGCGATAAGTTGGTGGGATACTCTGCAGTGTACAAAGTCTGTTTTGGAATGGCCTGTTTCTTCTTTTTCTTCTCCTTGTTCACCATCAAAATTAACAGCAGCAAAAACTGCCGAGCGTACATTCATAACGGGTGAGTTTTTGGTTTGATTTCTTAATTTTCACATCACTTTACAGGTTTCTGTCACCTGCTTTCCACTTGGATGTAGTACTAGGCAAAAACCCCCAAACAATACAAAAGCAAAAGTTGATTTTACTGCTATTGTCAGAAATCATGCAATCAGATGAAAACTAACTACAGTGGTTATCAGTCATCAAAGGATTTTCTTTTTCTTGTTGGGCTTTAAATAATGATTTCATGTGGTGCTTGAGTTGAAGATCTCCAATTCCTATTACAACAAGGTGATTTTTATGTTGTTTCTCTTTCCTCTCATCCAGATTCTGGCTTATTAAATTTATAGTTCTGGCAGCAATGTGCTCAGGAGGCTTCTTCGTTCCTGATCAGGACACTTTCCTCAATGGTATGTCCTCCTTATTTCCTTTTGTTGCTTCTTTCTGTACTACCTTGGGAGTGGTTAGAAATCCTAGAGGTCTGATCCAAGTGAATGTTGCTATGTTTCTTCATGTAAAGCTTGTATAGGCCAGTTGCAAAGGGAATATATTTGGAGCTGTTTGTGAGGATTTGTGCACAGATTTGATGTGAATGTACAGTAAAGAGCATGTGTTTTTCTGACCAAGAGCAGCCCAAATGGGTAGGTAACAATACCACTGCAGTGCTGTCTTGCAAATTCTCTAAGAAATAGGGAACTGTAATGGGGCACAAGAAATTGTTCACTCAAGAACACAGAGCCACGTGTTAGTTTGGCTTGTGCAGGTAGCTCTGGCATGGTGCAGCAGCCAGGCTCTGTGCTGCAGGGTGGAGAGGTGCCAGCACTCAGGGGCACAGTGACCTGCTGAGCACTAGTATTTGCTGCCTGGAAACCTGGTGTGCCCCAAAAGGATTTGGAATGTTGTTAGTTTTCAGGCCACTGGCATAAAGAAGTGCAGTAAGGTAAAAATAGACTTCTTGGGCCACGGTACGGGTGCTCTGCTGAGGATTCCATGTCAGAAGTGTTTCCAGTTTTGGAAGGCACCCTGGTACCACATAGGCACAGTGGTACTAGCCCAGTACTTGCTGGCTGCCAGCTTGGAGGGAAGCTCCTCACAGGAGTTTTGTGGGCTAGGAGCAAATATCCCAGTGATACCAAGATGAGTTTGTTCCCTTACGTTTGCCAGGTATCTATAATCCCTTAAAGTGTTGAGTCTGGACAGGTGGAAAGGAACAGGATCAGTAATGTGAAGGAGCAGTTCCATATGCTGCTTGCTCCCACCATGGTTGGTTACCTTGCTCTCAACACCCATCTCCAGTAGCCAGGGTGTTGAAAAGGGGAAGAGGAAGGAGTAACATAGGGTGGGCAGACATACTGTGAGCACTGGGAAATAAAGGTAAAACCCACTACATGTAAACCACTGATGAGTATAATTCAGCTTCTTGCTGACCGTTTTCATGGTGTAAATTCTTCAAGAGCTGATGGGTCTGCAGAAAAGGAGAAACAGAACTTTTTGTGCTGATTCTCAACAGCAGTGTAATCTAGTGTGGAGATACAGTGTAACAAGCTTTCTTCCCTGAACTAGCCCTTGACCTTTTGCTCTGTGGTCTGCACCTCCTGATAAACTGTCCTCTCATCAGCCCCTGAGTTTGAGATTTACAGATAGTACAGGTATTTTATGTTTTTAATTTATTTTTTCCCCCATCCTATCAAACTTTCGGTCTTTTTGATTTTGCAGGGCAGAGAGGAATTCTCCCAGTTCCTTATTTTTTCCTAAAAAAACCCATCTCTTGCCATGCTGTCCATGCTTAGCAGTTTTGAGTTCATTGTGTAAGCACTTGTGTGGGCTGTAGTGTTTATCCATGCTGGCCGTGCTAACCTTACCTGTGGCAGATCCATAAAACATCTGCAGTATCCTATGGCAGTGAGAGATCAGTCATACTATTTAATTATTCACTCCATTGGTGGTCTGATTTTTCCTACTCTACCTCTCCCTAACACACATGCCACTTTGTGCCCTGCCTGTTTCTTGTGTACTTTTTTGCAGGCTAGCTTCTTCCATGGTTTTGTTTTGTATCTTTGAGGAACAGCATGCTTGTCAAGTGCATGCAACACATTTAGCAAGCCAGACAATGGCATTTTTACTTGCTTTCAAGTAATGAGCTTGTGGTACAGTAAGAAGAAAACAATATAATCTCTACATCATCTGCTGTGGAAAACATGCCCATGTTCTTCCACTTCACTCAACACAAGTTTATTTCAAAAGGAAAACACCATGGAAGAAACTTTGCTAATGTATTTTCTTGGATGTCTTCACTCAATTTAGCTGCACACCTGAAGTGCATAGGCTATGCACAGCAAAGCAGCACAAGCTCTATATGCAGCTAAACATTTAAATAGGTATCAGAGACTTCTGATCCTGCAAATAAGAGATCTTTTGTCCAAATGCAGTATATGTAGGTCAACAGTGAAATAGTCAAATAACCTGTGAATACCAAGTGTTCTTTGGGAGTGGCTCAGAACAGCATTTGTAAATAGGTAAACTCCACCTTTGTTTTTCTGTGGTACTGGAATCTGGATGGGAAGAAATTGCCCTTTTTAGTACTGGATTCCAGTACCTTGCAATTTCAGGGTTTAGGTTCCTGTGAAATGCCTTCACATCACCTCCCTCCTACCAGTCACAAATAGAGGTTTCAGTATTTTCCGTCGGAAAATAGTAACTCATAGTCTCCACAAAAATTCACTAGGTTAGGGAAACTCAGTAGATGTCCCTAACATGCTTATATTCCAAGAGTACTAGGTTGCAAGCTGGATTCATTAGGTAGCTAATCTTGAGTTAACTGAGCTGGCCTTTCAGTGCAGTCTCTCATCTCCTGCTACATCTGTGGGCTTGAGGAATGTAAACCACATTAACAGCTTCACTGCATAGACAATAATTCCATTTTATCTCAAGGGAAAGGCAACTGCAGTTTGACCTATTTTCTGCCTCTCTGCCTTGCAGCCTGGCGCTACGTGGGAGCAGCAGGAGGGTCCCTCTTCATTGCCATTCAGCTCCTCCTGCTTGTTGAGTTTGCACACAAATGGAATAAAAATTGGTATGTGTTGGGCAAGTAGTTACTTGCTTAAAATTCTGGTGGACTCCTGACCAATAATTTTCTTGTAACAGAAAAGTAGAAGTATATTTTGAAAGAAGACACTTTAATGTTGATATTCAGAGATTTTCCTGTTTCCTTCATCTACCTCCTCCTTCCCCAGCAGAAATGTATCCTCGTTCTTCACTTCTGCTCTGCAGATTTATTCTCAACCTCAATTGATTGGCTTCCAATAAGTAGTATTGTGTTGGGATGCAAAAACCTCTTACTTTAAATTAGTGTATATTTTATATGGAAATACACCTGCTAAGAAGTCAAGTGGTGCAAGGGAATGAAACTGGAATTGCAAAGTGTAATAGTGAAATTGTATGCAATGGTGTAAACTGGTAAATCCTAATTTTTTTGTGTCAGCTTAATGAAAATCAATTTTTTTTTCACAACATGAGAACTGCTACTTTCTCTTCAACTTCTTTCCTATCATCTAAATGCACACAACTCCATTATCAAAACATGTATGTCTCAGTTTGGCATTGACTTTGTTTCTGGTTTAATTATATTTGCCTTCCTAGCCCTTAGCCTCTCATCAATTGAAAATATTTAAATTATCCTCCCACATACCTGCAGGAACTCCTACCTCCACCCTTTCTGTCTTGCACTTCTTTCTCGACAAACTTTTGCAGTCCTCTCTTATTCTAGTTAGGATACCAACTGCTAAGAATTCTAGCAAACCTTTGGGCTTTGTTAGATTCCTTTGTTCGGGGAGGAAGAGGTGAGAGGTCCTTACACCAGAGATATATTTACTGCTAATTAGTAGTTCCTTTTTTTTATGGATGAAAGATTTCCAGCAGCAGCATTTAACGTTAGCTCTCTCTACATTAGATATTCTTTTAAAATAAGTCCTGTTTCCACAAAACAAAACCAAAAAAACCCTAAAAAGACTTCCCATGCACAAAAAAGCCCTTTGTGTCAAAACAATTTTTTTTGTTGTTACTCATAAAAAGCCCCAATGATCTTTTCATGAAATGTTTGGAAGTTGAAAAGAGGGGAACAAGATGGACCATGCTTTAGCTGAGCGAGACTGGTGGGATGGATCTAATGGAGAGGATGCTTTTTGAGCAGAAGGGTAGTAAAGTGATCAAGGTAGCACAAGAGAAGGTAGCAGAAGAGAGGCCATGCCAAGCATATGCCTCTGCTTTCTTTGTGTGGAGAGCACCACACACGAGCTGAACCTGAGACACTCCTAATTGCCACTGAGGAAATCACTGACTGGTTGAGCTGAGGTGTGCTCATTGTCTGATCTCAGGGACTGGGAGTTCTAGGAGTCAGTGCTGGGCTATAATTACAGAAGGAGCTGAGCATAGTAATACAGAAGATAAACACTGATGTTAAGGAATGTCTCCCTCAGTTTCATGGGAGGAACCTGTTCTGCCTATTGATAGGGGCGACAGAAGTGGCACAGACACCAGCGAAAGAAATATGCTTATTTGACTATTTGTATTTAAGATAATAGGAAGATGAACAATGCAATTATTTATACAACTAGTTTACACAGATCTAATTCAAGCAGCACAAACAGCAAACACAACAGGCAAGGCAATGCACCTAATCATTACTACACACAGGAAAGAATAGTGATTGAGAAAGATGCATCACAATTGCTCCAATACTTTCCCATCCCCCAGACCTGCAGTCACTGGGGAGCCCCTGATTGCAGTGAAGGTTCCTGCACAGTGTGTCCACTTGGAGCTGAGGCATCCAAAGTCTCTGCAAGAGGGCCCAGCTTTTATAGGCCAAATCAGCAAGCTAAAACTAGCTTGCAGTTGTTTGTGGTTTGTGTAGATAAAACCTGGTGGTTCTCCCCTCTGACTACCTGAGGCCAGGGCTTGACCAGAGCCCAGGACATGAGTGGTGGAGTTTCCTAAGATATATTGCAGACAGGGCATGGCCTTGGAAATACTTTGCAGGCAGATATATAGGCTATACAAAGGTTATCTGTATCTATAAGATATCTTCCAGAAGGCGGCACAGCCTTGGAAATACTTTACAGACAGTTATGTACCCTATGCAAAGGTTATCTGCATCTCTGTTACTATGTGTCTACTTTCAGTGGTTTAGTTAAGTAACACAACAAAGTATTAATCACAAGCAGTACAGGATTCACCTGTAAGTCAACTCTGGCTTGAGCCTGTTGTCCAAGGCCTAGCATTTCAGAACCTATCAAGGGTCTGTGTTGGTGTAGTGATGCACTCATGCTTCAGGAAAGTAAACACTGTGTTTTGTGTTTGAGGATATGAACCATCCAGCTGTTAAAATTTTTCATTTCGAAGATGGGAAGACAAAGATAAGGTGCTTGTCTCTCTCTCTCTCCAGGACTGCAGGTTCAAACCACAGGCAGATGTGGAATGCTTTGCTTGCCTTGGTCATTCTTATCTTGTACTCCATTGCTGTGGCAGCCCTGGTCCTCATGGCTCTTTTCTACACACGTGCAGAGGGCTGCATGTACAACAAAGTCCTGATCGGTGTCAATGGTGGCCTGTGCCTCTTTGTGTCGCTGATGGCCATATCTCCCTGTGTCCAGAACCGTGAGTCCACTGACCTCTTCTCCTCCTGGATTTCTGGTGTTCACGCAGTTGTGTGCCGGGACGCATGCGCTGTATCTGGGCAGAAAGTCAGCACTGCTGCTCTTGCCCCTTTATCTATGCTGTGAAGTCCTGTTGCTGATCATCAGATCAACTGCTAAACCATGGAGGTGTGAGACATTTTGGGTGCACCATCAGGCCCTCATGCTCTAAAGAAAGCTCAGGTGCTGATGGCTGGTACTGTGTTGTGAAACTTAACCTGCAGTGGTAGCATCTGAAGTGACAGCTGCCAAACTCATTCACCGCGCTTCTACCATTTACTTTTGACTGCTTGTGATTTACCATCTGTAAATTTGGGCCTGGAGGAGCTGACAGCAGTATTTCATACTTTGGTTTATTATATGGTGACCAGTTAGTATCTTGCGTACATCAGACCTGAAAGTGGTAGAGTGACTCCAACATGAATTTTAGGGACAAATAAATTTATTGTGGCAGCTTGTCACTAGATTTTGAAACGCTGATGCTTTTGGTGAGAGCAGAGTGGTGATTCTTTACTTACATGGGAATGTTTAATGCCTTTCTAAAGCAGCCAGCAGAAATAAAGGACAGACATTTTCCTCTTTACAGACCAGGGGAACTGTATCTAAACTCTCTAAACACTTATTAACTGCTCTAAGTAAAAAATAAAAGATGCTGGTGTGTGGTTCTTCAGAGGATATTAATTTCTTTCACAATTTGTTAAAATATATACCAAAATCATTTTCCTCTTTCTTCTAAAGGCCAGCCCCATTCTGGTTTGCTGCAGTCAGGAGTAATCAGCTGCTACGTCATGTACCTCACTTTCTCAGCACTGTCCAGCAAACCACCAGAAACTAGTAAGTTATATGATGCTTTCTGTAAATTCTGTCATACATGCCATGTATTAAAAGCAAGAGTTTAGCTAACCTAAATTAACAAATAAAGGGTATAGAAGTGCTGGCTTTGGTCTGTTCTGGCCTTCACAGAAGAAATTGCAAATACTTCAGACAAATCTGTGCAGCAGAAAGGCTGTGCAATTGGCACTCTGCAAGTAGCTTAAATGCTTTGGTCTGGGGGAGCTGAACCTACCTTAGATGAGTTGCATCTGTTGCACCAGAGCAGTTCCAGCCTGTTTCCTATGAACAAATTTCCCAAAGTGTTGTAGTCTCTTTGTCCTGTCACAAGTGAATGTTCTCAGTAATATATGATGCGTTTGGTCACATGATAGGAAAGGGGTTGGAATAAATGGCTCTCGGATGCCTCTGGAAGAAGCAGAGTGATCAGCTCCATGCAAAACTTTACTAGGTCCAGTTAGTAGGTGCTGAACATCAGAATGGGTACTAAAATCACTTCTTTTCTCCTAGAATTAGTATGCTGATATCCTTAGTGCTGGACTCCTAATGGAGCAAAAGCTTAAGTATCGCTTGTATCTGGTTTCAAGAGGAAACATTCTGAGAAAGGACTTGAAGTTACATTGCGGTTGAAATGATGCTGTTGGGATCATAGAATAATAGAATCATTAGGGTTGGAAGAGACCTTTAAGATCATCAAGAGCATCAAGTCCATCCATTAACCTGTCATTCTGCTGTTACCCATAAACCATATCTTCCAGCATCAGATCCAGATGCCTCCTAAACACTTCCTGAGATGGTGACTCCACCACCTCCCTGGGCAACCAAATGCCTGTTCTCCAGCAGAGTTCCTGTAGTCCACATGCCTCCTAGCCATTGGCATTGCAAGCCAGGAGTGTGGAACCCCTAGAGTTTTAAGTTCTTTACACTACAAAATCCCAGCGAAACTTTGCAAGCACAGCTCAAACTTTCCTTTACCTAGGTAACCATCAGATTCATATGTTTGCACAGAGGGCATACTTTTCACTTAAAGAAGATTTTCTGTTTTGAATTAGTAGTGCTAAAAGACTCTTCTTTATTATTGCTCAACTTTGAGTGTTGAGTAGCTGAAACAACAATAACTAGGGGAAAATAAGTCTATTGGCAGGAAGGAAAAGTTTTTACAGACACCTCCCAAGAAGAAAGGGGAGAGATGGGGGAAAGAATCTCCGTCACACTTGTGTAGGTACACACAGACACACAGAAGTATTCTAGAGTTAAGAAGAAAAATATTACAGAGTTAAGCAGGAAAGCTGTAGAGTTAAGAAGGAGAAAAGGTATTTGAGTTAAGAAGGAAAAATATGCAGTATTTCTGTGGAAGAATTACTGACAGAGCTTGAGCATTGTTTTGAGTGAATATAGTGTTGAATTTGGAAGGCATCTGAATGACTCATAATCTTGACACAGGGTAAAAAGCAAAAGAAGGGATAGACAGTGATGTATGGAATTGAATCCTTGGCCTTGTGTTGTTTCATGCTTGTGACAAAGCCTTCAGCACTTGAGCGAATGCTCTGATTCTTCTTGTCTGTGTTGCAAATGTGGTTATTGCATTTGTCAGAGAATGCATCAAGGATACTCTCTTAGACCTGCTTGAATCAGATCTTCCTCCTTGTCCTTCCACACCAGAGAACTTTCATGGTTGTCATCTGCTCTCAGAGATGCTCTTTCCTCCCCTGTCTGTGTGATAAGGACTCTGATACTGGCCTGTCATCTTTCACAGTGCCATGTGCTGGAGAATGTATGGGGTAGTGGCATTTATTGTGGTGTCCCATGCCCTGTCACTCCAGTTTGCCATGAACTTACCCAATGTTGACTCATTTGTCAAGGAGGGGCATTCAAATTGGCCATCTTGCAAACTGAACACTTTGAGTACAAGAAAATGCTGGCTACAAGTATTTGCAATACCCCCCAAAAAATTGTAAATGTCTTGAGAAGTAATGGGCAGACAGAAAGGAATGTTTCTAGAATCTGTGCTGATTACCACATGCCTTAGCTTTTTGGTGCCAGACTTTGCTAAAATGCCTGACAAACAGTGGACCTGCCTTGCTACAGATGTGTCCCCACTGGAGACAGGTGGGAATCCTGCATATCTCTGGCCATGATGTTCCATAAAGGCTGGTCATCTTTTTTTTTTTTTTGCTCTCACCTCTGCGCTGTGCCTGCTGTATGCTGATAAATCTGTTTGTGCAGTCCTGCAGGGCCATACAAAGTCCTCCCCTGCTGGGTCAGGGGACTGACTGAGTTTATTTTTAACCTGGTTGTACTCTGCTGCAGTTTACTTTCTGTCCCTTCAGACAGCTGTGCTGTCCCAATGTGGATGTAGTGTGGCTGCTGGAGGGAAAGAAGAGGTGCCTTAAGCAGCACTGACTCAAAAAGCTCTTAAGATAAGATGCAGCTGTAATCTCTTGCTTTGGGGTGATGCTGCAGGCTACTTTCTGCCTTGTCTTGACTCTATGAAGTTAACCAAAAAGCCAGATGCAATTTGGAACATGAAGGACTGAACTGGCTTCATTTCAGGGACCTACAAGTAGTATTTGCTTAGATGCAAAGATAAAATATTGCCTGGGAGCTAGAAGTAGCATTTGCTTAGATGCCAAGACAGTACCTTGCCTGTAACTTTTTTTGCTTGGTCTTCTGTGTATCAGTCTGAGAGCAGGGCAACTACAGACCACCTTTTTCCCTGTTTTCACTGCATATGAATTTCATAGTTGTTCTCAAGGCACTCTTGCTTTCAAAGAGATTTCTGATCTCAGGTCTGTACTGTATTGGTCTTATATGGATATGAAGTCTTGGGTGAAGTGTTAGCAAACTTCCAACTTCTTAGTTCACAAAACAGTGTTTTTCTTTGTTTGTCTGCTGTGGTCAAACAGGAAACTTCAGTACTGTACTAAATTGCATTCTTGTTTTGCCTGAAACACAGAGTCAGGTCAGACTTACAGATTTTTTTTCTGTGTGATCCTTTTGGAAGATAGAAACTACCTAAATGTACCTATCCATTGTCTGAAGTAACAAAAGTATTTAACTGAAAACCTTCAGTATGAAGAATAGTTTGAATTGCAGTGAAATGGGTTTGCTAACTGTTCTATTTGTTTGTTCTGTTTTGCGAAGTCCTGGATGAAAACAATCAGAATATCACAATCTGTGTACCTGAATTCAGTCAAGGCATGGACAGAGATGAAAACCTGGTTACTGGCCTGGGTACGACCATTTTATTTGGCTGCATCTTATATTCCTGGTAAGTCTGGGGGTTTGCAGTTTCCTCACTGTAAGTGCAATGGTTGTAGTCCAAAAAGTGAAGGCTTATAGCAGACCTCATGCAAAGTCACAGGGAAATGTAGAACAAAGCTGAGCTGGAAGGTTCATGTTCTCCTCAGTTTCAGAATGTTAGGTGTTTTAACCAAAAAGTGTTCAGCAAGATACTTGTTCAACTTTGAGACAAATATATCTCGTTAAAATCAAGTAGCGCAATTTACATCTTGAGGTGGAGGGAAACAATTTCCACCTCTCCACAATACCAAAAGATCTCCATGTTCTTTGATTCTGTATTTACTCTTTCATAAGGAAAACTCTCTGCAGTTAAGTCTGTCTAAAACATCTGTCTGAAATTTCTGTAGCTTCTTGACGGAGGCTATGGCTGTCCTTGAGGGTCTTTAAACCAAACAAAACTGTTTGGGAGGTATTAGGGCTTTCTTTGAACAAATGATGAGCACAATCTTGCCATCAGGATTTGCCACTGATCTCCTGCTCTAAAAACCTGTTTGTGCCCATGTAGCTTTGATGCTCACCTTGTATTATTGCAGCTCACATCAATAAGTTAAGTCTTGCTCTGTGACAGGGAGTTGCTGTTGATCAATGGTGATGATTCACAGAGTCACAGACTATTCAGAGTTGAAGGGACTGACAAGGATCAGCAAGTCCAAGTCTTGGCCCTGCACTGGACATCCCCAACAATCACACTATGCCTGGGAGCACTTATTTTGGCTGTGTGGCTTGCCAGGAGACAGCACTGCCTGTCTGCTGCAGGTTTTTGAGCAGGTTCTGCTTCTGAATCAGTCCACTTCAAAATTCACATACCAAAACTCCTTCATAATTTTCAAGTGAAAACAAGAGACTTACTCTTCTGTTATCAAATATGCATATGTGTTCCATTTAATTCTGGTATAAAATACATGCGTACCATGGATCTAGTTCACATTAAGCAGCATTTCCAGTGCCTCAGGGAAGTGTTTCAGGAATGCAGACAACTTTCATGTAGCCTGCTGCTGAAGTATACCGTGTAGCTGGGGAAATAAGGGCTTCAAGGAGAGTGTTTTGAGGCATTGCTTACCAAGGCTCAGTGTGTACAGCAAAGCATTAACACATATTTCCCTGTGGGTAATGGGAAGTTTGTTTTACACATTCTAAAGGGGTAAGACTGGGCAAGAAATGTCTCTAATCAGAAGAAACTAGAAAGGAATCCCCCCCAGACAACTACGATCATGCAAGAAAGTGATTTCCGGGAACTGGTGCAGTGTCAACAGTTGCTGGTGATTTACTTTTGAAAACTCACAGAGACCTGTGAGTTTGCTGGCAAAGCCTTTACAGAAATGCTGAGCCAAAGTGATGGCTGTGAACTCTGTATGAAAGCACTGGCTGTGCACAGCAGGGGATAGATCTCTTCTGACTTGCAAATTGCAGTGCTTAGATGTTTGCTGCTGTCTGATGGTGATGAATTCACCACCTTTCGGGAGTGACCTACTTTTAAGCTGGTGATTCAGTCTGAGTTGGCCGGTGGCTGTCTGCCAGGCTGGTTTATACTAGTGCAAAACAAACTTTTCACATGCTTAGTGCTTGGTAATAGCATCCAGGCAAATGCTTCGCATAGACATTAGAGTAGACTATTTATGTTTGCTGTGATGTTGAAAAAAACCACCCTGTTGGGGTTATAGTTATGCCTAGGGGTTTGACACTATCTTATTTTCCTCCTAGTTTGACCTCAACAACACGTGCAAGCTCAGACGCACTGAGAGGAATACATGCAACAGCTGAAACTGAAGTGAGTTCTTGCATCCTCCCACAGGAATTCTGTGCAGATTTTCTCTTGTGCTTTTCTGGCTGTACATGGCCAGTAACCTGTAATTAGGTGAGAACAGAAGCTGGTTCGTTGCATGCTGCATCCCTCTGGGTATGGACTCATCAGAACACTGGTCCACACTGGCCTTTCTATAGCTCCTGCTGGTCCTGTGGAGGTGCCTTTATGTACTGAAATAATTTGCTGTTCTTGACGTTTATTCAACATCCTGCTGACTTCCTGTAAATCTTGTGCTCCACATGAGCTCATTTAAAGGAAAAGAGTGCTGGGAAGATGTCAGAAAAAGAACTGGAGGCATTCTTGAATATTTTCAGTCCTGGATGCCTTTGATCTCATAGCAACTGACTACAGTCCCAAGTTCCTATCTCTTATTTTTATTTCCATACATAAATATTTTTCTTTTTGCCTATAATTTAACCTCTGATTATACTTACTGCCTCTGTTTGAGCTGTACAGGTTTCTTCAATCCTCCTGCCTCCTTCACCTCATTATGCTGGGAACACCCAGAAAACAGTGGGAAGCATGGGATTTTGCTGAGCAACAGTTACCAATTGCTTAGGGTTGTTACTGTTGCGCTTCAAATGTATCTGTGTGTTTGAAGATGAGGCTCCACCCCTAGTTCGCTCTGCGCTGGTGTTACTTGGCGTCTGCAGTTTGAACTTCTGTTTTCCGAGTCTTTAATCAGAGTGCTTGTGAGAATTCAAAAATGCAGAAGCATATTCTGAGGCACTCGGTGTTTGCAGAATCTGGGTGTGGGGAGGCAAAGCACATTTCCTTGTGGTAGTGTTAGAGGGCCAGAGGAGCAGCAGAGGCAGGATGCTGCGACTGGACCATGCACTGGTGCCAGCTCAGAGGAGCTGAGTGTCTGGTGGCTTCTTGCCCCAGCCGCATCCCTGTGAGGCAGGCAGTCTACCAGCTGGCTGGGTGTCAAGCACCAAGACCTGGCTTAGCCTGTCTCAGGCAGGTCCAGACAGCATCTGTACGTTCCTGCCCTGTGCTGAGGGACGGGACAGGGAGCACCAGGAAGAAAACAGACACCTTTCACACCTGTGCACCTCCTCTGCCAGGCTTATGCCATAGGTCTTGTCCAGAGTGTCTGGGTCTGCACCCAGTTGAAGAAGCAGCAGGCAGGTTGGGATTGGCTGGCACAGCATGGATGCAGGATGTGGCCCCTCACTGGGAAGGTCCATCTTGCCTGCCACAGTGCTTGCCCACAGGATTAGTTCCAGACTCTTGGGTTTTAAAGAGTGTACAAGAGCCACTAAACGTAAATATAAAGAAGTGACTGGTGAAGAGCAACTAATTGCACTCCGATTGGCATCCCCATGGCAAAGGATCTTTGTCTCCCAGGCTGGAGCATGAATGCAGCTCTGCAGTTGTTCATAATGCACCGAAGGTCTGTTGGTGCCTGTGCTGGAGGCAGCTGAGCGTTAGGAGGGGCTATAGGGGCATGTGTGCCAGTGTTGCTAATTTCATCACTCTGTCTGTGCCAGGTCTTAATTGCAACTGATTAAAATGTTTGAGGTAATCCAGCGCTTGCTTCAGAGTGTGAGTTCAGCCCCAGGGTAGCTCAGGCTGGCACTGTAGGTGAGGCTTGGCACAGCAGTAGGAACAGGTACAGAGTAAAAGTTTTACTTAAGTTCTCAGACAGACTCTTGGAAAAGAATGAGCTTTTTGGCTTTTCATGAGTTTATGAACCCAGTGGGTACAGGTAATCATAGAATCGTAGAATTTTAGGGGTTGAAATGGGCCTTAGAGATCATCCAGTCTCAACCCCCTGCCCTGGGCAGGGACACCTCCCACCAGAGCAGGTTGCTCAAGGCTTCATCCAACCTGGCTCTGAACACTGCCAGGGCTGGGGCAGCCACAGCCTCCCTGGGCAACCTGTGACAGTGTCTTACCATCCTCACGTTGAAAAATGTCTTAATATCTAATCTAAATTTCCCCTCTTTCAATTTATCCCCATTACTTCTTGTCCAATCACTACAGTTCCTAACACAGAGTCCCTCTGCAGCTTTCCTGTATCCCTTTCAGGTCTTGGAAGGTTGCTCTGAGGTCTCCACACAGCCTTCTCTTCTCCAGGCTGAACAGGCTCAACTTCTTAGGCTGTTTTCATAGGGATCATGGATGTAGGAGAGTAAAATCTGCTACTTGATGCTGCCATTGGACACGTCACCATAAAGATGTACTATCTGTTTTCTGGGAAAACTTGCAAGTGGCCTGTGGGACAAAGGAGAGAAGCCAGAACTCAAAGTTTAGAATTGCAAAGGATAGCTATGTATTCATGCATATGAGGAGTCCCAGCCAAATTTGGCCCTCCCAAACATGTTTTCACACAGGGTTCTTATACCCTTCAAGCATTCAGGTACAGCATGATTTGACTCATCATTAGCACCCACAGCATCGATTACTAATCAGGGTAAAACTTTGCAAAGCAACTGTATTTCTGCAGCTTGCTTTCTGCTTGTCTATTGATCCAGATGTCCCTGGAGTTAGTAGTGAGACAGTTACTTATCTGTGATGTTGGTATGGTTTCAGAGATATTTCAGAGGGGCTAGGATGTTAGTCTTATCTTGGCTGTCCAAGGGTATCTTTTGTCCTTCATGGACACCTCTAAATTTCCAGGAAGGAAAGTCCTTATTTCCACGTCCAAGCTGTCCTTTAGCTTGCTTTACATAAGCATGAACGATATCCAAGTCTCCAGTAAAACTCCACTACCTCATTACATTGCACTGTATACTGTGAACTAATAAAAGTAAATAAAGTTAACACACTCTTGCACTATAAAGGCTGATTGATAGAACAGTTAGGGAAGTGAATTTTCCTAACAGGGTTCATTGTCTTAATCTCAGACCACAACCAAAAAAATCCCAGAGAACTGTTTTTTCACAACAAATAATGCTGGTGATGCATTACACAAAGTGCTGATGTGTACTGTGGTCAGGTGCAGAAAACATATATATTTATTGGATGGTCAGCACCTTTCCTTCATTTACGTGACCATTCAAGATGTGTCAAGTTCGGCTTTCAGCTTTCCTCTTCCATCAGTTAAAAAAAAAGGGGGAGATCTTCATGTAAATAAAACAGTAAAACCATCTTCCCACTTTTACTCAATCCGCTTGTGGTCATTCTGGCTCAATTTCAGCAAAATCTTGCAAATATTAGTACATTTCTGACTTAGACTTGTGCAGCTGTGATTTCCAGCCCATGCATCAGGGGTTTAGAAGTTCCTTATACTTTCCTCTTAGCAGAGAAATTTTCTAAAAAGCACTTGTATGCAGATCTGAAGAGATAAATCCCATCTAAATACCAATGTGCAACTGCTTTATTGTAGCTTTTCCACCATTTTGTCACAATTATTTGCACCTTTGTTGGACCTGGAGTTATGCAAAATGGGTAGAGTAGTTCTTACAGAATGGCTCATTTCTTCAAATTTACTGAGTTGGTTTTTCCAAAGCTTAAAAATTGCTGTTATGAACTCCTTGGCAAACCCTAATGTGAGTTTTGTGCTGGTTGGACATACAAGCTAGACTTTTCTAAATTAGTGTCTGGAGTGTAGAAATAGCAGAACTTCCTTCACCCACTGTTGCTGTAGCACAGACTCTTAACCCCTTTCCTGTTCTCTGTTCCACAGGTAGCTCGTTGCTGCTTTTGCTGTGTATCTGATGGAGATGGTAATTACATTTTCACTGCACGATTTTCCTCATTTGTGGCTATCAGACCAAAGCCAAGAGAGTAAGGACCCAGCTGTGGATGGAGAGCTGCTCATGTCCTCGTTCTGTAGCATATCAAGCTGAAGCAGTGCTCAAAGTTAGGCTGCAGAGGGAAGCAAGAGATCTCAAACCACCATTTTAAAAGCAGCAGGCTAGTTAATAATTCCTTAAAGCACATTTCATTGCTGCAACATACAAAGAGGAATCTGTGCTCTCTGCAGGCCTGTGGGTGTGACTGGTTGCTGGATTTTTGGCTCAGCAGTTCAGGAGTGAGATAGGAAGGGAGTGTCTTGTTTGCAGACCTGGTACAATCTGGGTTATCAGCTTGGACTTGCTAGAAAAATACTGTACAGGTAAAGCAATTTAAATGGTCCCAATGCTCAAAAACTAATCAGTAGCCCAGCAAGCTGATAGAAGGCAGGATTTCAGTGTTGGTCCTTTTTTTTTCACTAAGGGTTTAGGCCCATGCTTTGAGGGTTAGGATGTGTTCAAGTGTTAGTCTGTGTCAGTCATGCTTTCCTAAATCACGCCACAGCTGTGTTCTTTGTGAAGCCAGTTGCTGTTTTCAATTCTCATTACATTTGCAGAACTTTCTTGTTTCCTGTCTCTCACAGCTGATTCTGAAGAGCACACTGAAAAAAGGGGAGGCCAGACTGTGGTTTACGATGAGGAGAGAGGCACAGTCTACAGTTATGCCTACTTCCACTTCGTTTTCTTCTTGGCTTCTCTCTACGTGATGATGACAGTAACTCATTGGTTCCAGTAAGTGTATTTCTTTAAAGCTGAGAAATTAATGTCTTTCTGGGTTAAGAGGGGAGATGTGAACGGGAAGTTCTGCTGTTAGGGTGTTTCCTCTTCTTATGTTAGAAGCTGGAAGATGTTTCAAGTCTTTCCTGGGCATTCTTGACCAAGATCTTGCTCTGTAAAGGGCTGCTCTCCCTTGCTTCCTGTATGGATTAACCTAGTTAGTCTCTGACCTGCTTGGAAAAGCAGAGGATACTGCAGTCTGAGATATGGGTAGTGAGTTAATTGCTCTTTTTTTCTCCCCTTAACAGTTATGAAAGTGCTCAGATTGAAAAATTCTTCACCGGAACCTGGTCCATCTTCTGGATTAAGATGGTCTCCTGTTGGGTCTGTGTCTGTCTGTACTTATGGACTCTTATTGCTCCACTCTGTTGCCCAACCAGAGAGTTCTTAGTGTGAGCAGTCAAAAGGTCATTCTAAGTTTTTCTCTTTTTTTTTTTTTTTAAACCCCTGTTACGACAGTCATTTTGGAGTGAGGAAACACCTATTACCCACTTACCAGTTAGTACCTTTTAGTCAGACTAAATAAATGGTTGAAGACTTTTTTTTACCTTTTTTATGATCATGAACAAGCATTAGCCAAGGGAACCAATCTGTTCCAAAACTTTATAATGCTCATGTGTGGTGTGTGGGAAACACGGATGTTGCATAAACCGGAATAAGTGAATTGCTTTTCAAATAACTGACAATCTCTCTCTGGCTTCATTGACAAGATCAGAAAAAAAATCATGGTGCAGAACTTCCTTCTTTTGAGTGCTGGGTATCTCCTAGCAAATATGCATTCCTTTTTATACTCTTTCATTAACTGTCTTTTACAGTTTGCAGTGGTGATTTGGACTGCTGTTTTGTACGGCATTTAATTCTTGTACGTAGTACCCAGATAATTTTTTTCCCAAAAAACGTATCTAAATACGTCTGTAGAAATAAGAGAATATATAAGAATTTGACTGCCAAAGCATCTACTAAAAATTGTCTATCTAAATATTAAATATATTAAGTTATTGTATACTTAGATTGAGAAAGGAATGTACCAATGATAGTAGAGTATTTATTCTATTGTAACTTCAAAAGGCACCTGGATATTTTATGCAACTCAGATCTAGTCCAGTTGTTAACCGAAAGGGGAGCTCTAAACACAAATTCTCATGCTGAATTTAGCCCAGATTTGCTTTTCCAGATCACTCTAAAAGCTGAGTGGACTGCATGGGGATTTAAGATGCGGTACATTCTTTATGCACAGTGTCTGGTGTTGACAAAATGCTGGCTACAGGAGCACTGCCTGTGGCTGTTCAATTTAAAAGTGTGGTGCTCGTTTACTTTTCTACCCTGCTCTTTCAGCTTGTGTCTGAAGATCTCCCAGGATCTTCAGTTCTGTTTCCATGACTAATTTTATAGTATTTTAAATGCTTTGATGGGTCAGAAAAAGGACTACAATGTGCCATCTTCCTTTTCTGCCTGTGTGTTGGTTGGAAAATATTCTTTCCGACTGCTATATATACTCCTCTGTTGATGTTAGTGTTGCTGTTGGGATGGGACTTAGCCAACCCATCTATTAATGGAGACAAATTTCCTTTGCAGAACTCCTTTTCCATGCTGTGTGGTAAGCAGCTGGTAAAATAAAACCAGAAAACACAAATGTAACAAGCAGCTGCCTTAGTACAATGACTTGACAATATTAAACCCTACCTTGTCACCTTTTCTTTGCTTTAAGCAGATGATTTGGTGGTAGAACAACAGCTCAAATGCCCTAAATGCTGAATAAGGTTGAACTCACGTAATTATTTACATTCCTGTGGGATGAATTTATGGCTTTCTCTGGTCCCAGAAATTTTTGTCTTCTCTCTCTCTACATATACACACACACACACAGAGTGTGAAATATGCAGGATATAAACAAAATCAACCAGTTTAACAGCTCTCTTCCTTAAAAAAATATGATTGAGCCTTAAATCTTCACCCAATGCTTTCTGCAAAACAAAGAAAAGCACAACTTAGAGGCCAGTGAGATGGCCAAAAGATTTGCATGCCTTAGTTGTTTTGTTGCAATAACTGATGGCTAATGCACACCTGGTGAGTAATCTTAGCATAACAGATCTTGGTTCTGCTCTTGTTTTCATTACCATTTTTAGCTGCCTTGTTGCTGTAGTATCCCAGGGCTTCTGTCCTGCTTGGAGCTTTCTAGGGGTATGATCTCCCCCACCCTGTGCACTCTTACCTCAAACAAAATCTGCAGGTCTGCAGTCCTGTGTACTTACACCACATACCCCAGTGATGAGAGCCTCAAGATACATGTGTTATGAGATCTGACGGAGCAAGGAGTCTGTCCAGCAGTAACTGCCTTGGTGCTCTTCTCAGTGCTTGTTTGTGCCAAGGGTTTAAAAAACTAGCTAGAGCTTGGCTTTGACATTGAGTTAGAAAAGCAACAAACAGCTCTAGAGAGGGAGGCAGGTTTT